>NC_056454.1:39799065-40001565 GCF_018296145.1 Oncorhynchus tshawytscha
AAGACTTAACATTAAGAATTGTTGACTTGCATAAAGCTGGAAAGGGATACAAAAATATCTCTAAAGGCATTGATGTTCATCAGTCCACGGTAAGACAAATTGTCTATAAATGGAGAAAGTTCAGCACTGTTGCTACTCTCCCTAGGAGTGGCCGTCCTGCAGAGATGACTGCAAGAGCACAGTGCAGAATGCTCAATGAGGTTAAGAAGAATCCTGGAGTGTCAGCTAAAGACTTACAGAAATCTCTGGAACATGATAACATCTCTGTTGACGAGTTTACAATACATAAAACACTAACAAGAATGTTGTTCATAGGAGGACACCACAGAAGAAGCCACTTCTGTCCAAAAAAACCATTGCTGCACGTCTGAAGCTTGGAAAAGTTCACCTGGATGTTCCACAGTGCTACTGGCAAAATATTCTGTGGACAGATGAAACTACAGTTGAGTTGTTTGGAAGGAACACACAACACTATGTGTGGAGAGAGAAATGCACAGCACACCAACATCAAAACCTCACCCCAACTGTAAAGAATAGTGGCGGGAGCATCATGGTTTGGGGCTGCTTTGCTGCCTCAGGGCCTGGACAACTTGCTATCATCGCCGGAAAAAGTTTATCAAGACATTTTGCAGGAGAATGTAATACCCGGACTACATCACTCACGTCGCGTGCACGAGCGTTGCAAAATAGATTTATAAATGTATGTTATTCAATTATTGCACACACACTGCTCGCGCGCGCCAACGAGCGTCTGCGCTGCCAAGGGATAAAATAGAAGTCAGTTTTGTTTCTGACGCAGATCGCGCTGCAAGTCCTGCTTCTCCCATCTCCTCATTGGTTTATAGAAGCAGGTACCCACGTGCCATCTCCTCATTGGTTATACCCACGTGGGTGATTGAAAGACGAACTGTGTTGCCGGTCGTCGTGGTAATACTATGAAAGTTAGGTGCCAATCACCATATAAGTTCAAAGATGAAAAAGCCTGGAAGGAGGAGAGATGACTAGAAACGATTCGGTTAACTGTTTTATGTGTGGATTAATTGTCGGAGTAGAGGACCTTGTGCATTTCAGGTAAAATAACAACTCAATGTTTATATCCCAGGACAAATTAGCTAGCAACAGCAAGCTAGCTAAATAGGACAAATTAGCTAGCAAGCTAACTAGCTAAATTGCCATAAATGTTTAATGCTTTTACCTGTCCCCAAATTAATGTAATTGGTTCAGAGTTTGTTTTGATATTTTAACCTGCGTGTCGTGATCGCGTTTGGTGTAGGGGGACAAAATAAATGTATGCATGATGGAGCACGCAGCTGGTTTGGGTTCCGTGTAAGGCTATCTGTCCGCCAATTGAAGCTCAACAGAAGTTGGGTGATGCAGCAGGACAACAACCCAAAACACAGAAGTAAATCAACAACAGAATGGCTTCAACAGAAGAAAATACGCCTTCTGGTGTGGCCCAGTCAGAGTCCTGATCTCAACCCGATTGAGATGCTGTGGCATGACCCCAAGAGAGCAGTTCACGCCAGACATCCCAAGAATACTGCTCAACTGAAACAGTTTTGTAAAGAGGAATGGTCCAAAATTCCTCCTGACCATTGTGCAGGTCTGATCCGCAGTTACAGAAAACATTTGGTTGTTATTGCTGCCAAAGGAGGGTCAACAAGTTATTAAATCCATGGGTTCATATACTTTTCCCACCCTGCACTGTGAATGTTTACACGTTGTGTTCAATAAAGACATGAAAACATATAATTGTTTGTGTGTTATTAGTTTAAGCAGACTGTGTTTGTCTACTGTTGTGACCTAGATGAAGCTTAGATCAAATTTTATGACCAATTTATGCAGAAATCCAGATATTTCCAAATGGGTCACATACTTTTTTTTGCCACTGTGCAAACAGCATGATCACTTTTGCTCGTTTTCCTTCTCGCATCAACATGCTCTCCTCCTCTCACC
The DNA here is from genome assembly GCF_018296145.1 of Oncorhynchus tshawytscha. Classification (NCBI taxonomy): domain Eukaryota; kingdom Metazoa; phylum Chordata; class Actinopteri; order Salmoniformes; family Salmonidae; genus Oncorhynchus; species Oncorhynchus tshawytscha. Next base: position 39,801,022 of record NC_056454.1, read on the forward strand.
TTTTCCCTTCGCTTGTGGACTTCAGTGCACAACACATCAGCTGTCTGTGACCAGGCGAAAACCTTTGCAAGCCAAACCTTCTTATCATAATCGCTACACACAGCTTACCTACATCGTCATAGCTACTAGAACTAATGAGTAAGTAAACCCGCTACAATCATGCAGTACAGAGTAGGCAGCAAGCAGTTAATTAGTTACACCGGCAGGCCCCGGTGGCAATACGTTTATAAAACCAAAAGCTTTTTTATTGAGTTAACTACTCACCACATATTATGCATTGCATTGCTAGCTAACTGTAGCTTATGCTTTCAGTTCTAGATCAATTATCTGATCCTTTGAGTGAAAAACATGTCAATTCATGCTGCATGAGCTCTGATAGGTTGGAGGACGTCCTCCGGAAGTTCTCATAAATACTGTGTATGTCTATGGAAGGGGGTGAGAACCATGAGCCTCCTAGGTTTTGTATTGAAGTCAATGTACTCAGAGGAGGACGGAAGCTAGCTGTCCTCCGGCTACACCATGGTGCTACCCTACAGAGTGCTGTTGAGGCTACTGTAGACCTTCATTGCAAAACAGTGTGTTTTAATCAATTATTTTGTGACGTGAATATATTTTGTATAGTTTTATCTACAAAGGATAACTTTCTAAATGTTCACTATTTGAATTTTTATGAAATTCACAGTGGATGGTCCTCTCCTTCCTCCTCTGAGGAGCCTCCACAGCCCTACCCTTACAATAAGTGCCATGGGATATTTAGTGATCACAAGAGTTAGGACACCCCTTTAACATCTCATCCAAAAGACAGCACCTTGGGATATTATTTTTAAACCAGTGGAAAGAGTGCCTCCTACTGGCCCTCCAACACCACTTCCAGCAGCATCTGGTCTCCCATCCAAGGACCCTCGCTGCTTAGCTTCAGAGGCAAGCCAGCAGTGGGATGCAGGGTGGTATGCTGCTATTTACATTCTAGATGCTACGCTCAGGGGCTTTCACATTTGGTTTGGACCAAGTCCTGACACCACACTGTTCTGTTCTCCAGTACATGTACAGTTGAAGTCGGAGGTTTACATACACCTTAGCCAAAGACATTTAAACTCAGTTTTTCCCAATTCCTGACATTTAATCCTAGTAAAAAATCCCGGTCCTAGGTCAGTTAGGATAACCACTTTATTTTAAGAATGTGAAATGTCAGAATAACAGTAGAAAGAATTATCATCTATATTTCAGCTTTTATTTCTTTCATCACATTCCCAGTTTACATACGCTCAATTAGTATTTGGTAGCATTGCCTTGAAATTGTTTATCTTGGGTCAAACGTTTTGGGTAGCCTACCTCAAGCTTCCCACAATAAGTAGGGTGAATTTTGGCCCATTCCTCCTGACAGAGCTGGTGTAACTGAGTCAGGTTTGTAGGCCTCCTTGCTCGTACACGCTTTTTCGGTTCTGCCCACAAATTTTCTGTAGGATTGAGGTCAGGGATTTGTGATGGCCACTCCATTTGTGATTTGTGATGACTTTGTTGTCCTTAAGCCATTTTGCTATCGACTTTGGAAGTATGCTTGGGGTCATTGTCCATTTGGAAGACCCATTTGCGACCAAGCTTTATCTTTCTGACTGTTGACTTGAGATATTGCTTCAATATATCCACATAATATTCCATCCTCATGATGTCATCTCTTTTGTGAAGTGCACCAGTCCCTCCTGCAGCAAAGCACTCCCACAACATGATGCTGCCACCCCTGTGCTTCACGGTTGGGATGGTGTTCTTCGGCTTGCAAGCCTCCCCCTTTTTCCTCCAAACATAACGATGGTCATTATGGCCAAACAGTTCTATTTTTGTTTCATCAGACCAGAGGACATTTCTCCAAAAAGTACGGTCTTTGTCCCCACGTGCAGTTGCAAAGTGTAGTCTCGCTTTTTTATGGCGGTTTTGGAGCAGTGGCTTTTTCCTTGCTTAGCAGCCTTTCGGGTTACGTCGATATAGGACTCTTCTTACTGTGGATATAGATACTTTTGTACCGGTTTCCTCCAGCATCTTCACAAGGTCCTTTGCTGTTGTTCTGGGATTGATTTGCACTCATCGCACCAAAGTACGTTAATCTCTAGGAGACAGAACGCGTCTCCTTCCTGAGCGGTATGACAGCTGCGTGGTCCCATGGTGTTTATACTTGCATACTATTGCTTGTGCAGATGAACGTGGTACCTTCAGGCGTTTGGAAATTGCTCCCAGGGATGAACCAGACTTGTGGAGGTCTGCAAATGTTTTTCTGAGGTCTTGGGTGATTTATTTTGATTTTCCCATGATGTCAAGCAAAGAGGCACTGAGTTGAAGGTAGGCATTGAAATATATCCACAGGTACACCTCCAATTGACTCAAATGATGTCAATTAGCGTATCAGAAGCTTCTAAAGCCATGACATCATTTTCTGGAACGTTCCAAGCTGTTTAAAGGCACAGTCAACATAGTGTATGTAAACCTCTGACCCACTGGAATTGTGATATAGTGAATTATAAGTGAAATAATCCTAACCGACTTGCAAAAACTCTAGTTTGTTAACAAGAAGTTTGTGGAGGGGTTGAAATACGAGTTTTAATGACTGCAACCTAAGTGTATGTTAACTTCCGACTTCAACTGTACATTCTCTCTCTCTCTCTTGCTCTCTCTCTCTCTCTCCATGGAAAATCAGATCTCTCACTTCGATTCTCTATTGCTACCGGTATGTGTGTGTGTATGCGCAAGGCTGTGTACGTGTGCCTATGTCTAAAATGTATGTTTATGTGTGTATTATCATTTGGGTTGAGTGGCACACTCCAGTCTCCATATCTGATCCTTTTGAGTAAACCCATACGCACCATGTGCTTTAACTTGGCTAACACACCATTAATGGCTCGTTAGGATGTTGACTGGTGGTTAAAAGAGGTTGATCATTAACCCTGTGGGCAAGGCAGCGCCGGTTGTCACAGCAACCTCTGGCTTCCCAGGCCAGTGGTGTGACCAGGGTCAAGCTCCAGGCAGGTAAAAACTAACTCACTCACTCACTCACTCACTCACTCACTCACTCACTCACTCACTCACTCACTCACTCACTCACTCACTCACTCACTCACTCACTCACTCACTCACTCACTCACTCACTCACTCACTCACTCACCACTCACTCACTCACTCACTCACTCACTCACTCACTCACTCACTCACTCACTCACTCACTCACTCACTCACTCACTCACTCACTCACTCACTCACTCACTCACTCACTCTCACTCACTCACTCACTCACTCACTCACTCACTCACTCACCACTCACCACCACATCCTTCAACTATCTCCCAAACCCATATATTTTCACTACACCTCCTCAGCCTCAGTGTTTTCTGTTTCCTGCTATGTCCGGCTCCCTGTTACTGCTGGCTTATCGGGGAGAAGGAAAGCAATGAAAGCCAGAGAGATACACGCTACAAACTGGGTCTCGCCTGGCTAACGTTTCTGTGTGTTTGAAATCAGCGGGTGTGAGAATTAACGGTTCCGAACGAGACGTTACAACCTCATATTCTCTTCTCTCTCTCCTTAGGCTCTTCTCTCTCTCCTCATTCTCTTCTCTCTCTCCTCATATTCTCTTCTCTCTCTCCTCATTCTCTTCTCTCTCTCCTCATTCTCTATCTCCTCATTCTCTTCTCTCTCTCTCCTCATTCTCTTCTCTCTCTCCTCATTCTCTTCTCTCTCTCCTCATTCTCTCTCTCCTCATTCTCTTCTCTCTCTCTCCTCATTCTCTTCTCTCTCTCCTCATTCTCTTCTCTCTCTCCTCATTCTCTTCTCTCTCTCTCCTCATTGTCTTCTCTATCTCCTCATTCTCTTCTCTCTCTCCTCATATTCTCTTCTCTCTCTCCTCATTCTCTTCTCTCTCTCCTCATATTCTCTTCTCTATCTCCTCATTCTCTTCTCTCTCTCCTCATTCTCTTCTCTCTCTCCTCATTCTCTTCTCTCTCTCCTCATTCTCTTCTCTCTCTCCTCATATTCTCTTCTCTCTCCTCATATTCTCTTCTCTCGCTCCTCATTCTCTTCTCTCTCTCCTCATATTCTCTTCTCTCTCCTCATTCTCTTCTCTCTCTCCTCAATCTCCTCATTCTCTTCTCTCTCTCCTCATATTCTCTTCTCTATCTCCTCATATTCTCTTCTCTATCTCCTCATTCTCTTCTCTCTCTCCTCATTCTCTTCTCTCTCTCCTCATATTCTCTTCTCTCTCCTCATTCTCTTCTCTCTCTCCTCAATCTCCTCATTCTCTTCTCTCTCTCCTCATATGCTCTTCTCTATCTCCTCATATTCTCTTCTCTATCTCCTCATTCTCTTCTCTCTCTCCTCATATTCTCTTCTCTCTCTCCTCATATTCTCTTCTCTCTCTCCTCATATTCTCTTCTCTCTCTCCTCATATTCTCTTCTCTATCTCCTCATATTCTCTTCTCTCTCTCCTCATTCTCTTCTCTCTCTCCTCATTCTCTTCTCTCTCTCCTCATTCTCTTCTCTCTCTCCTCATTCTCTTCTCTCTCTCTCCTCATTTTCTTCTCTCTCTCCTCATATTCTCTTCTCTATCTCCTCATATTCTCTTCTCTCTCTCCTCATTCTCTTCTCTCTCTCCTCATTCTCTTCTCTCTCTCCTCATTCTCTTCTCTCTCTCCTCATTCTCTTCTCTCTCTCCTCATATTTTCTTCTCTCTCTCCTCATTCTCTTCTCTCTCTCCTCATTCTCTTCTCTCTCTCCTCATATTCTCTTCTATCTCTCCTCATATTCTCTTCTCTCTCCTCATTATTTGCCTCAGCATGTCGTTTTTCATGATGTGAGAAAGTATTTCAGGCTGGGTTTGAACATTTGAACAAAGTTGGCTGTAGACCTGGGTTCAAATACAATTAGAAATTGTTCAAATAATTTGAGCGTTTGCTTTTAGCCTGCTTGGAGTGGCATAAGCGTAGGGTTTGCACATTTGCAACTATTCAATGGGTTCATTGAACCAGGCAAGCTCCATCAAGTCCAGACAAAGTATTTAAAACAATTTCAAATAGTATTTGAACCCATGTCTGATTGGCTGAGTCGGCCCATGGATAGTGGTGCAATAAACTCCTGCTCCTGGAGGTGATTTTAGGAACATTGAGCTGTGGCCTATTGGCTGGCTATGGAAGAATCATTTCCAGAGGTATTCTGAAATTAAAAACACAATTAAGCAATGGGAGGTTCAGAGAGCAGCCTTAGAGGGCTAATACTAAAAGAGGGAGAGACAGAGACGCTAGAGAGAGAGAGAGAGAGAGAGAGATGCTACAGAGAGAGAGACAGATGCTACAGAGAAAGAGAGACAGATGCTACAGAGAGAGAGACAGATGCTACAGAGGGAGAGAGAGAGACAGATGCTACAGAGAGAGAGAGAGATGCTACAGAGAGAGAGAGAGACAGATGCTACAGAGAGAGAGAGACAGATGCTACAGAGAGAGAGAGAGAGAGAGAGATGCTACAGAGAGAGAGACAGATGCTACAGAGGGAGAGACATGCTACAGAGAGAGAGACAGATGCTACAGAGAGAGAGACATGCTACAGAGCGAGAGACAGATGCTACAGAGAGAGAGACAGATGCTACAGAGAGAGAGACAGATGCTACAGAGAGAGAGACAGATGCTACAGAGAGAGAGAGAGACAGATGCTACAGAGAGAGAGACAGATGCTACAGAGAGAGAGAGAGACAGATGCTACAGAGAGAGAGACAGATGCTACAGAGAGAGAGACAGATGCTACAGAGGGAGAGAGAGACAGATGCTACAGAGAGAGAGACAGATGCTACAGAGGGAGAGAGAGACAGATGCTACAGAGAGAGAGACAGATGCTACAGAGAGAGAGACAGATGCTACAGAGCGAGAGAGAGACAGATGCTACAGAGAGAGAGAGAGATGCTACAGAGGGAGAGACATGCTACAGAGAGAGAGACAGATGCTACAGAGGGAGAGACATGCTACAGAGAGAGAGACAGATGCTACAGAGAGAGAGACAGATGCTACAGAGAGAGAGACATGCTACAGAGAGAGACAGATGCTACAGAGGGAGAGACAGATGCTACAGAGAGAGAGACAGATGCTACAGAGAGAGAGAGAGACATGCTACAGAGAGAGAGAGAGACATGCTACAGAGAGAGAGAGAGATGCTACAGAGGGAGAGAGAGATGCTACAGAGGGAGAGACATGCTACAGAGAGAGAGACAGATGCTACAGAGAGAGAGACAGATGCTACAGAGAGAGAGACAGATGCTACAGAGGGAGAGAGAGACAGATGCTACAGAGAGAGAGACATGCTACAGAGCGAGAGAGAGAGAGACAGATGCTACAGAGAGAGAGACATGCTACAGAGAGAGAGACAGATGCTACAGAGGGAGAGACATGCTACAGAGAGAGAGACAGATGCTACAGAGGGAGAGACATGCTACAGAGAGAGAGACAGATGCTACAGAGAGAGAGACATGCTACAGAGAGAGAGACAGATGCTACAGAGGGAGAGACATGCTACAGAGAGAGAGACAGATGCTACAGAGGGAGAGACATGCTACAGAGAGAGAGAGACAGATGCTACAGAGGGAGAGACATGCTACAGAGAGAGAGACAGATGCTACAGAGAGAGAGACATGCTACAGAGAGAGAGACATGCTACAGAGAGAGAGACAGATGCTACAGAGAGAGAGACAGATGCTACAGAGAGAGAGACATGCTACAGAGCGAGAGAGAGAGAGACAGATGCTACAGAGGGAGAGACATGCTACAGAGAGAGAGAGACAGATGCTACAGAGAGAGAGACAGATGCTACAGAGAGAGAGACATGCTACAGAGAGAGAGACAGATGCTACAGAGAGAGAGACATGCTACAGAGAGAGAGACAGATGCTACAGAGAGAGAGACATGCTACAGAGAGAGAGACAGATGCTACAGAGAGAGAGACAGATGCTACAGAGAGAGAGACAGATGCTACAGAGGGAGAGAGAGACAGATGCTACAGAGAGAGAGACAGATGCTACAGAGAGAGAGACAGATGCTACAGAGAGAGAGACAGATGCTACAGAGAGAGAGACAGATGCTACAGAGGGAGAGAGAGACAGATGCTACAGAGAGAGAGACATGCTACAGAGAGAGAGACAGATGCTACAGAGAGAGAGACATGCTACAGAGAGAGAGACAGATGCTACAGAGAGAGAGACAGATGCTACAGAGAGAGAGACAGATGCTACAGAGGGAGAGACATGCTACAGAGAGAGAGACAGATGCTACAGAGAGAGAGACATGCTACAGAGCGAGAGACAGATGCTACAGAGAGAGAGACAGATGCTACAGAGAGAGAGACAGATGCTACAGAGAGAGAGACAGATGCTACAGAGAGAGAGAGAGACAGATGCTACAGAGAGAGAGACAGATGCTACAGAGAGAGAGAGAGACAGATGCTACAGAGAGAGAGACAGATGCTACAGAGAGAGAGACAGATGCTACAGAGGGAGAGAGAGACAGATGCTACAGAGAGAGAGACAGATGCTACAGAGGGAGAGAGAGACAGATGCTACAGAGAGAGAGACAGATGCTACAGAGAGAGAGACAGATGCTACAGAGCGAGAGAGAGACAGATGCTACAGAGAGAGAGAGAGATGCTACAGAGGGAGAGACATGCTACAGAGAGAGAGACAGATGCTACAGAGGGAGAGACATGCTACAGAGAGAGAGACAGATGCTACAGAGAGAGAGACAGATGCTACAGAGAGAGAGACATGCTACAGAGAGAGAGACAGATGCTACAGAGGGAGAGACAGATGCTACAGAGAGAGAGACAGATGCTACAGAGAGAGAGAGAGACATGCTACAGAGAGAGAGAGAGACATGCTACAGAGAGAGAGAGAGATGCTACAGAGGGAGAGAGAGATGCTACAGAGGGAGAGACAGATGCTACAGAGAGAGAGACAGATGCTACAGAGAGAGAGACAGATGCTACAGAGAGAGAGACAGATGCTACAGAGAGAGAGACAGATGCTACAGAGGGAGAGAGAGACAGATGCTACAGAGAGAGAGACATGCTACAGAGAGAGAGACAGATGCTACAGAGAGAGAGACATGCTACAGAGAGAGAGACAGATGCTACAGAGAGAGAGACAGATGCTACAGAGAGAGAGACAGATGCTACAGAGGGAGAGAGAGACAGATGCTACAGAGCGAGAGAGAGAGAGACAGATGCTACAGAGAGAGAGACAGATGCTACAGAGAGAGAGACATATGCTACAGAGGGAGAGAGAGACAGATGCTACAGAGGGAGAGAGAGACAAATGCTACAGAGAGAGAGACAGATGCTACAGAGAGACAGATGCTACAGAGAGAGAGAGACAGATGCTACAGAGAGAGAGACAGATGCTACAGAGAGAGAGAGAGACATGCTACAGAGAGAGAGACAGATGCTACAGAGAGAGAGAGAGACATGCTACATAGAGAGAGACAGATGCTACAGAGAGAGAGAGACAGATGCTACAGAGAGAGAGAGACAGATGCTACAGAGGAGAGAGAGACAGATGCTACAGAGAGAGAGAGAGACAGATGCTACAGAGAGAGAGAGAGAGACAGATGCTACAGAGAGAGAGAGATGCTACAGAGAGAGAGAGAGAGAGACAGATGCTACAGAGAGAGAGACAGATGCTACAGAGAGAGAGAGAGAGAGACAGATGCTACAGAGAGAGAGAGACTGATACTATAGAGAGAGAGAAATACAGATGCTAAAGAGAGAGAGACAGATGCTACAGAGAGAGAGAGAGAGAGAGAGATCCTACAGAGAGAGACAGATGCTACAGAGAGAGAGAGAATCCCCATATTTTAATGAAGACAGCTTCTCCATCCTGGAGGGGGAAATCAATCATTTCCAGGCCCAGGGACATGTACTAGTCTGTGGCGACCTAAATGCCAGAACTGGACAAGAACCTGACATCCTCAGCACACAGGGGGACAAACACCTGCCTGGAGGTGACAGCATTCCCTCCCACATATGTCCCCCTAGGCACAACTATGACAACATAACCAACAAAAACGGGTCACAACTCCTGCAGCTCTGTCGCACGCTGGGTATGTACATAGTCAATGGTAGGCTTCGAGGGGACTCCTATGGTAGGTACACCTATAGCTCATCTCTTGGCAGTAGTACTGTAGACTACTTTATCACTGACCTCAACCCAGAGTCCCTCAGAGCGTTCACAGTCAGCCCACTGACACCCCTATCAGACCACAGCAAAATCACAGTCTACTTAAACAGAGCAATACTCAATCATGAGGCATCAAAGCCAAAGGAACTGAGTAACATTAAGAAATGCTATAGATGGAAGGAATGCAGTTTGGAAACCTACCAAAAAACAATTAGGCAACAACAAATTCAATCCCTTTTAGACAATTTCCTGGGTAAAACGTTCCACTGTAATAGTGAAGGTGTAAACTTGGCAGTAGAAAATCTTAACAGTATATTTGACCTCTCAGCTTCCCTATCAAATCTAAAAATCTCAAATAGAAAACCGAAGAAAATTAACAATAATGACAACTGGTTTGATGAAGAATGCAAAAATCTAAGAAAGAAATTGAGAAACCTGTCCAACCAAAAACATAGAGACCCGGAAAACCTGAGTCTACGCCTTCACTATGGTGAATCACTAAAACAATACAGAAATACACTATGGAAAAAGAAGGAACAGCATCTCAGAAATCAGCTCAATGCAATTGAAGAATCCATAGACTCTAACCACTTCTGGGAAAATTGGAAAACACTAAAACAACAACACGAAGAATTATCTATCCAAAATGGAGATGTATGGGTAAACCACTTCTCCAATCTTTTTGGCTCTATAACAAAGAATAAAGAGCAAAAACATATACATGATCAAACACAGATCTTAGAATCAACTATTAAAGACTACCAGAACCCACTGGATTCTCCAATTACATTGAATGAGTTACAGGACTAAATAAAAACCCTCCAACCCAAAAAGGCCTGTGGTGTTGATGGTATCCTCAATGAAATGATCAAATATACAGACAACAAATTACAATTGGCTACACTAAAACTCTTTAACATCATACTTAGCTCTGGCATCTTCCCCAATATTTGGAACCAAGGACTGATCACCCCAATCCACAAAAGTGGAGACAAATTTGACCCCAATAACTACCGTGGAATATGTGTCAACAGTAACCTTGGGAAAATCCTCTGCATTATTATTAACAGCAGACTCGTACATTTCCTCAATGAAAACAATGTACTGAGCAAATGTCAAATTGGCTTTTTACCAAATTACCGTATTCACCCTGCACACCGTATTCACCCTGCACACCCTAATTGACAACCAAACAAACCAAAACAAAGGCAAAGTCTTCTCATGCTTTGTTGATTTCAAAAAAGCCTTCGACTCAATCTGGCATGAGGGTCTGCTATACAAACTGATGGAAAGTGGTGTTGGGGGTAAAACATACGACATTATAAAATCCATGTACACAAACAACAAGTGTGCGGTTAAAATTGGCAAAAAAACACACACATTTCTTCACACAGGGTCGTGGGGTTAGACAGGGATGCAGCTTAAGCCCCACCCTCTTCAACATATATATCAACGAATTGGCGCGGGCACTAGAAAAGTCTGCAGCACCCGGCCTCACCCTACTAGAATCCGAAGTCAAATGTCTGCTGTTTGCTGATGATCTGGTGCTTCTGTCACCAACCAAGGAGGGCCTACAGCAGCACCTAGATCTTATGCACAGATTCTGTCAGACCTGGGCCCTGACAGTAAATCTCAGTAAGACCAAAATAATGGTGTTCCAAAAAGGTCCAGTCACCAGGACCACAAATACAAATTCCATCTAGACACTGTTGCCCTAGAGCACACAAAAACTATACATACCTCGGTCTAAACATCAGCGCCACAGGTAACTTCCACAAAGCTGTGAACGATCTGAGAGACAAGGCAAGAAGGGCATTCTATGCCATCAAAAGAAACATACATTTCAACATACCAATTAGGATTTGGCTAAAAATACTTGAATCAGTCATAGAGCCCATTGCCCTTTATGGGTTGTGAGGTCTGGGGTCCGCTCACCAACCAAGACTTCACAAAATGGGACAAACACCAAATTGAGACTCTGCACGCAGAATTCTGCAAAAATATCCTCCGTGTACAACGTAGAACACCAAATAATGCATGCAGAGCAGAATTAGGCTGATACCCACTAATTATCAAAATCCAGAAAAGAGCCGTTAAATTCTATAACCACCTCAAAGGAATCGATTCACAAACCTTCCATAACAAAGCCATCACCTACAGAGAGATGAACCTGGAGAAGAGTCCCCTAAGCAAGCTGGTTCTGGGGCACTGTTCACAAACACAAACACACCCTACAGAGCCCCAGGACAACAGCACAATTAGACCCAACCAAATCATGAGAAAACAAAAAGATAATTACTTAACACATTGGAAAGAATTAACAAAAAAACAGAGCAAACTAGAATGCTATTTGGCCCTACACAGAGAGTACACAGCGGCAGAATACCTGACCACTGTGACTGACCCAAAATTAAGGAAAGCTTTGACTATGTACAGACTCAGTGAGCATAGCCTTGCTATTGAGAAAGGCCGTCGTAGGCAGACATGGCTCTCAAGAGAAGACAGGCTATGTGCTCACTGCCCACAAAATGAGGTGGAAACTGAGCTGCACTTCCTAACCTCCTGCCCAATGTATGACCATATTAGAGAGACATATTTCCCTCAGATTACACAGATCCACAAAGAATTTGAAAACAAATCCAATTTTGAAAAACTCCCATATCTACTGGGTGAAATTCCACAGTGTGCCATCACAGCAGCAAGATTTGTGACCTGTTGCCACGAGAAAAGGGCAACCAGTGAAGAACAAACACCATTGTAAATACAACCCATATTTATGCTTATTTATTTTATCTTGTGTCCTTTAACCATTTGTACATTGTTAAAACACTGTAAATATATATAATATGACATTTGTAATGTCTTTACTGTTTTGAAACTTCTGTATGTGTAATGTTTACTGTTAATTTTTGTTGTTTTTCACTTTATATATTCACTTTGTATGTTGTCTACCTCACTTGCTTTGGCAATGTTAACACACGTTTCCCATGCCAATAAAGCCCTTGAATTGAAATTGAATTGAATTGAGAGAGAGAGAGAGATGCTAGAGAAAGAGAGACCGAGACACTACAGACATAGAGACAGATATGCTAGAGAGAGAGAGAGAGAGACGCTAGAGAGAGAGAGAGAGACGCTAGAGAGAGACAGACAAAGAGAGACAGAGACGCTAGAGAGAGAGATAGAAAGAGAGAGATACTAGAGATGCTAGAGAGAGAGAGAGACAGAGACACAGTTGAAGTCGGAGGTTTACATACACCTTAGCCAAATACATTTAAACTCAGTTTTTCACAATTCCTGACATCTAATCCTAGTAGAAATGCCCCGTCTTAGGTCAGTTATTGTCCTAACCGACTTGCCGAAACTATAGTTAGTTAACAAGAAATGTGTGGAGTTTCAATGACATAAGTGTTTGTAAACTTCCTACTTCAACTGTATATTATCTACTTCACATGCTTTGGCAATGCTAATATATGTTTCCCATGCCAATAAAGACCCTTGAATTGAATTAAATTGAATTCATAGAGAGAGAGACGCTAGAGAGAGAGAGATACAGAGATGCTAGAGAGAGATAGACAGATGCTATAGAGAGAGAGAGAGAGAGATGCTTGAGAGATAGACAGAGAGACAGTTGCAACAGAGAGAGAGAGAGAAATTTGATCTCAACAGTGGCACTAAAATAACCATCAAAAATGTATTTCATACAAACCCTATATGCAGATGTCTCAAATATTTGCATACAATTGATTTGAATTGGCAGCGGCGAGCCTCAGTGCACTTAAACGGAGTTTTCAATGATCAGGTGGTGCACTCATTTACATTTGACATTTAAGACATTCAGCAGACTACATTAGTGAGTGCATTCATTTTCATAATTGTTCGTACTCCACAGCAGTCGACTTGCCAGTATTCTGTATGAGCATTGGGATCAGGTAGGCAAAAAAAGGACATAATAACTTGCCTTACTTCATTACTTGGTATAGCAGTGTTGACACTAGAGAATATGGCTGAAATAATACATGTTGAAAGATGAGACATGGGGAGGGAGGGAGGGAGGGAGAGGGAGAGAGAGAGAGAGAGAGAGAGAGAGAGAGAGAGAGAGAGAGAGAGAGAGAGAGAGAGAGAGAGAGGGGGGGAGGGATAGAGAGAGGGAGGGAGGGAGGGAGGGAGGGAGGGAGGGAGGGAGGGAGGGAGGGAGGGAGGGAGGGAGGGAGGGAGGGAGGGAGGGAGGGAGGGAGGGAGGGATAGAGAGAGGGAGGGAGAGAGGGAGGGAGGGAGGGATAGAGGGAGGGAGGGAGGGATAGAGGGATAGAGGGAGGGAGGGAGGGAGGGAGGGAGGGAGGGAGGGAGGGAGGGAGGGAGGGAGGGAGGGAGGGAGGGAGGGAGAGGAGGGAGGGAGGGAGGGGAGGGAGGGAGGGAGGGAGGGGAGAGAGAGAGGAGCGGGAGGGAGGAGGGAGGGAGGGAGGGAGGGAGGGAGGGAGGGAGGGAGGGAGGGAGGGAGGGAGGGAGGGAGGGAGGGAGGGAGGGATAGAGGGAGGGAGGGAGGGAGGGAGTAAGAGTGAAAAACAGAAGCAGAGCTGCAGAAAATCTCCTTGGCACCTACTCAGGATTCGGTGTGTAGAAGAAGCAGGAGGAGCAGAGTCTCTCTGTCTGGCCTCAGGGAGACAATGCTTTCTGGCAGATAGCTTTGTGTTTTCCAGATGGGCCCCCACGGGCCCCCTGTATGGTCAGCCTAGCCTACACCAACTGGCCCCCACGGGCCCCCTGTATGGTCAGCCTAGCCTACACCAACTGGCCCCCACGGGCCCCCTGTATGGTCAGCCTAGCCTACACCAACTGGCCCCCACGGGCCCCCTGTATGGTCAGCCTAGCCTACACCAACTGGCCCCCACGGGCCCCTGTATGGTCAGCCTAGCCTACACCAACTGGCCCCCATGGGCCCCCTGTATGGTCAGCCTAGCCTACACCAACTGGCCCCCACGGGCCCCCTGTATGGTCAGCCTACACCAACTGGCCCCCATGGGCCCCCTGTATGGTCAGCCTAGCCTACACCAACTGGCCCCCACGGGCCCCCTGTATGGGCAGCCTAGCCTACACCAACTGGCCCCCATGGGCCCCCTGTATGGTCAGCCTAGCCTACACCAACTGGCCCCCACGGGCCCCCTGTATGGTCAGCCTAGCCTACACCAACTGGCCCCCAGGGGCCCCCTGTATGGTCAGCCTAGCCTACACCAACTGGCCCCCACGGGCCCCCTGTATGGTCAGCCTAGCCTACACCAACTGGCCCCCACGGGCCCCCTGTATGGTCAGCCTAGCCTACACCAACTGGCCCCCACGGGCCCCCTGTATGGTCAGCCTAGCCTACACCAACTGGCCCTGTCTGAACCTCCTCTGAACCCACTGGAGCAGTTCATCATCCCGGCCGCCCAGGCTTTTATTTAGGGATGAACTCAGTCTTTTATCGAGTGCAGAGATAGATATTGGTGTGTCATTTGTGAAAAGGCTCATGGGTTCAGGAAACTCTCTTGAAATGCGTTGTATTTCTCCAAAACCACCTATACTATCACATGGACCAAGCCATGTTTTTAGGTGAATACATTTTTCCACGATTGGCTACACCAATATAATATGCTGCCAGAATAGCAAGCTGAAATTGGACAAACTGTACCAGCATTGCCTGATAATTCACCTTACAGCTGCCTCCTTCACTCTCACTAAACAACAACATGTGTCATTCTCACTTTTCTGTCAGCTTTGTGAAAGATGGGTTAAATCACAGGTTAAATCACAGGCTAAATCACAGGTTAAATCACAGGCTAAACATCAATGCTACTGTTGCAGAACAGAAATAGAATCAGGTTCAAACAAGGATTCTACGGTTCTAGTTCTATTCGGCTTGCAGTGACAGAGTTGCCCTCATCCTAGCTATATCCTAGCTATATATAGAGACTTTGGACTATCCATCCTCAGCCAGAGCCTGAAGCACATCTTACTCACAGGCTTGATGGTTGTTTACAAGCCCAGCTCTGGGGCATGTGCTGTACAGTAAGTTAAAAGTAAAGTCACACCCACATGAATAAATACAACAGTTTAGTCATAGAATACTACAGTACTTACTATATCACTATGTTATAAACTGTGGTATACTGTAGAATACTATACGACACACTGTAGTATCTCTCGATCATGTGTAGTACTTACTAAATGTCATGTGTAGTACTTACTATAGAACACTGCAGTAAATACTACAGTAGTGTCAGTTAGGACACTACAGTCTGCAATAACACTTCCGTTTTTTTAACTACAGAAATCCCTCATATCCCAATTTGGGGATATGGTGTTAAATGCTGAGCTGTAGTCGATGAACAGCATTCTCACATAGGTATTCCTCTTGTCCAGATGGGTTAGGGCAGTGTGCAGTGTGGTTGCAATTGCGTCATCTGTGGACCTATTTGGGCGGTAAGCGAATTGGAGTGGGTCTAGGGTGTCAGAGAGGGTGGAGGTGATATGGTCCTTGACTAGTCTCTCAAAGCACTTCATGGTGACGGAAGTGAGTGCTACGGGGCGGTAGTCGTTTAGCTCAGTTACCTTAGCTTTCTTGGGAACAGGAACAATGGTGGCCCTCTTGAAGCATGTGGGAACAGCAGACTGGGATAAGGATTGATTGAATATGTCCGTAAACACACCAGCCAGCTGGTCTGCGCATGCTCTGAGGACGCGGCTGGGGATGCCGTCTGGGCCTGCAGCCTTGCGAGGGTTAACACGTTTAAATGTTTTACTCACGTCGGCTGCAGTGAAGGAGAGTCCGCAGGTTTTGGTAACGGGCCGTGTCAGAGGCACTGTATTGTCCTCAAAGCGAGCAAAGAAGTTATTTAGTCTGTTTGGGAGCAAGACATCCTGGTCCGTGACTGGGCTGGTTTTCTTTTTGTAATCCGTGATTGACTGTAGACCCTGCCACATGCCTCTTGTGTCTGAGCCGTTGACTTGTGACTCTACTTTGTCTCTAAACTGATGCTTAGCTTGTTTGATTGCCTTGCGGAGGGAATAGCTACACTGTTTGTATTCGGTCATGTTTCCGGTCACCTTGCCCTGGTTAAAAGCAGTGGTTTGCGCTTTAGTTTCGCGCAAATGCTGCCATCAATCAGTTTATGGTTTGGGAATGTTTTAATAGTTGCTGTGGGTATGACACCGCCGATGCACTTTCTAATGAATTCGCTCACCGAATCAGCGTATTCGTCAATGTTGTTGTTGGACGCAATGCGGAACATATCCCAATCCACATGATTGATACAGTCTTGAAGCGTGGAATCAGATTGGCCGGACCAGCGTTGAACAGACCTGAGGGCAGGAGCTTCTTGTTTTAGTTTCTGTCTGTAGGCTGGAAGCAACAAAATGGAGTCGTGGTCAGCTTTTCCCGAAAGGAGGGCAGTGGAGGGCCTTATATGCGTTGAGGAAGTTAGAATAACAATGATCCAGGGTTTTACCAACCCTGGTTGCGCAATTGATATGCTGGTAGAATTTAGGGATTTTCAGATTAGCCTTGTTAAAATCCCCAGCTACAATGAATGCAGCCTCAGGATATGTAGTTTCCAGTTAACAAAGAGTGAAATAAAGTTCGTTCAGAGCCATCGATGTGTCTGCTTGGGGGGGAATATATACGGCTGTGATTATAATCGAAAAGAATTCCCTTGGTAGATAATGCGGTCGACATTTGATTGTGAGGAATTCAAAGTCAGGTGAACAGAAGGACTTGAGTTCCTGTATGTTTTTATGATCACACCACATCCCGTTAATCATAAGGCATACCCCCCCGCCCCTCTTCTTACCAGAAAGATGCTTGTTTCTGTCGGCACGATGCGTGAAGAAACCAGCTGGCTGCACCAACTCTGGCTGCCATGTTTCCGTGAAGCAAAGAACGTTACAGTCTCTGGTGTCTCTCTGGAATGCTACCCTCGCTCGGATTTCATCAACCTTGTTGTCAAGAGACTGGACATTGGCGAGTAGTATGGTAGGGAGTGGTGCGTGATGTGCCCATCTCCGGAGCCTGACTAGAAGACCGCTTCATTTGCCCCTTTTACAGCGACGTTGTTTAGGTTCGCCAGCTGGGATCCTATCCATTGTCCTGGGTGGAAGGCAAAACACAGGAACACCATAGTACCCTCCAAACTCGTCATCAAGCTCGAGACCCTGGGTCTCGACCCCGCCCTGTGCAACTGGGTACTGGACTTCCTGACGGGCCGCCCCCAGGTGGTGAGGGTAGGTAACAACATTTCCACCCCGCTGATCCTCAAGGGTGCGTTCTGAGCCCTCTCCTGTACTCCCTGTTTACCCACGACTGCGTGGCCATGCACACCTCCAACTCAATCATCAAGTTTGCGGACAACACAACAGTAGTAGGCTTGATTACCAACAACGACGAGACAGCAAACAGGGAGGAGGTGAGGGCCCTCGGAGTGTAGTGTCAGGAAAGTAACCTCACACTCAACCTCAACCAAACAAAGGAGATGATTGTGTACTTCAGGAAACAGCAGAGGGAGCACCCCCCTATCCACATCGACAGGACAGTAGTGGAGAGGGTAGTAAGTTTTAAGTTCCTTGGCGTACACATCACGGACAAACTGAATTTGTCCACCCACACAGACAGCATCGTTAAGAAGGCGCAGCAGCACCTCTTCATCCTCAGGAGGCTGAAGAAATTTGGCTTGTCAGCAAAAGCACTCACAAACTTCTACAGATGCACAAACAAGAGCATCCTGTCGGGCTGTATCACCACCTGGTACGGCAACTGCTACACCAACAACCGTAAGGTTCTCCAGAGGGTGGTGAGGTCTGCACAACGCATCACCGGGGGCAAACTACCTGCCCTCCAGGACACCTACACCACCCGATGTCACAGGAAGGCCATAAAGATCATCAACGAC
Source organism: Oncorhynchus tshawytscha (assembly GCF_018296145.1). NCBI lineage: Eukaryota > Metazoa > Chordata > Actinopteri > Salmoniformes > Salmonidae > Oncorhynchus > Oncorhynchus tshawytscha. The sequence goes on from NC_056454.1 coordinate 39,819,127, forward strand.
AACAACCACCTGAGCCACTGCCTGTTCACCCCGCTATCATCCAGAAGGCGAGGTCAGTACAGGTGCATCAAAGCAGGGAGCAGACTGAGGAGACTGAAAAACAGACTGAAAAACAGCTTCTATCTCAAGGTCATCACTGTTAAACAGCCACCACTAACATTGAGTGGCTGCTGCCAACATACTGACTCAACTCCAGCTCACTTTAATAATGGAAATTGATGTAAAAAATTTATCACAAGCCACTTTAAACAATGCCACTTAATATAATGTTTACATACCCTACATTACTCATCTCATATGTATATACCCTACTCGATACCATCTACTGCATCTTGCCTATGCCGTTCTGTACCATCACTCATTCATATATCTTTATGTACATATTCTTTATCCCTTTACACTTGTGTGTATAAGGTAGTAGTTTTGGAATTGTTAGGTTAGATTACTCGTTGGTTATTACTGCATTGTCGGAACTAGAAGCACAAGCATTTCGCTACACTCGCATTAACATCTGCTAACCATGTGTATGTGACAAATAAAATTTGATTTGATTTGTGCCACCCATAAGTGAGAAACCTACTTGCCAAGTACAGACCATACAGTATATTGTGTTCCCTACAGGTTATAGAAAAGAGCAGAACTCTGAACTCTCCATCTAGACCTGAGTCCTACCTATCTACAGGTTATGGAAAATGTGATCTTTTCCCATGTCCAGTAGGTTTTCTCAAGGAGAAAGCCCCCACTTTTATGTTAAAGATAACAAAACTAAAACACTGTAATAAATCCTACAGTAATGTCTGCAAAACACTACAGTAAATACAACAGTATACTACAATCCACAAAAACACTACATGAATTACTATAGTATATACTACAGTTTTATTTGAATATAGTATTTAAACTATAGTGACCTGTAAATACTACAGTACACTATAGTCATGTCGGCAAAGACACTCCAGTGAATTCTATTGTATTTGTAGAATAGTATAGGCTACTATAGTATATTTTCAGTTTCACTTTCAAAAAGCGTTTATTATTTGTATTCCTCCTGACAAGCATCAACTCTGACCTTTACGTCTATGTCTTTGTTAGATCCTGAAAGTCTGACACTATAAATAGACCCTCAAACTGCACGTCAAAAATAGGTTTGATATTTATCTTTCGTTGGATATGTGAAGCAGAGATGAGAGAGAGTGGAGAATGAGAGGGGAAAGTGTACCAGCAGAGATGAGAGAGGAGAGGAGAATGAGAGAGGAAAGTGTACCAGCAGAGATGAGAGAGAGAGTGGAGAATGAGAGAGGAAAGTGTACCAGCAGAGATGAGAGAGAGAGGAGAATGAGAGAGGAAAGTGTACCAGCAGAGATGAGAGAGAGAGGAGAATGAGAGCAGAAAGTGTACCAGCAGAGATGAGAGAGAGAGGAGAATGAGAGAGGAAAGTGTACCAGCAGAGATGAGAGAGAGAGGAGAATGAGAGAGGAAAGTGTACCAGCAGAGATGAGAGAGAGAGGAGAATGAGAGAGGAAAGTGTACCAGCAGAGATGAGAGAGGAGAATGAGAGAGGAAAGTGTACCAGCAGAGATGAATGAGAGAGGAAAGTGTACCAGCAGAGATGAGAGAGAGAGGAGAATGAGAGAGGAAAGTGTACCAGCAGAGATGAGAGAGGAGAATGAGAGAGGAAAGTGTACCAGCAGAGATGAATGAGAGAGGAAAGTGTACCAGCAGAGATGAGAGAGAGAGGAGAATGAGAGAGGAAAGTGTACCAGCAGAGATGAGAGAGGAGAATGAGAGAGGAAAGTGTACCAGCAGAGATGAATGAGAGAGGAAAGTGTACCAGCAGAGATGAGAGAGAGAGGAGAATGAGAGCAGAAAGTGTACCAGCAGAGATGAGAGAGAGAGGAGAATGAGAGGGGAAAGTGTACCAGCAGAGATGAGAGAGAGAGGAGAATGAGAGCAGAAAGTGTACCAGCAGAGATGAGAGAGAGAGGAGAATGAGAGAGGAAAGTGTACCAGCAGAGATGAGAGAGAGAGGAGAATGAGAGAGGAAAGTGTACCAGCAGAGATGAGAGAGAGAGGAGAATGAGAGGGGAAAGTGTACCAGCAGAGATGAGAGAGAGAGGAGAATGAGAGAGGAAAGTGTACCAGCAGAGATGAGAGAGAGAGGAGAATGAGAGAGGAAAGTGTACCAGCAGAGATGAGAGAGAGTGGAGAATGAGAGAGGAAAGTGTACCAGCAGAGATGAGAGAGAGTGGAGAATGAGAGGGGAAAGTGTACCAGCAGAGATGAGAGAGAGAGGAGAATGAGAGAGGAAAGTGTACCAGCAGAGATGAGAGAGAGAGGAGAATGAGAGAGGAAAGTGTACCAGCAGAGATGAGAGAGAGAGGAGAATGAGAGAGGAAAGTGTACCAGCAGAGATGAGAGAGGAGAATGAGAGGAAAGTGTACCAGCAGAGATGAATGAGAGAGGAAAGTGTACCAGCAGAGATGAGAGAGAGAGGAGAATGAGAGCAGAAAGTGTACCAGCAGAGATGAGAGAGAGAGGAGAATGAGAGAGGAAAGTGTACCAGCAGAGATGAGAGAGAGAGGAGAATGAGAGAGGAAAGTGTACCAGCAGAGATGAGAGAGAGAGGAGAATGAGAGGGGAAAGTGTACCAGCAGAGATGAGAGAGAGAGGAGAATGAGAGAGGAAAGTGTACCAGCAGAGATGAGAGAGAGAGGAGAATGAGAGAGGAAAGTGTACCAGCAGAGATGAGAGAGAGTGGAGAATGAGAGAGGAAAGTGTACCAGCAGAGATGAGAGAGAGTGGAGAATGAGAGGGGAAAGTGTACCAGCAGAGATGAGAGAGAGAGGAGAATGAGAGAGGAAAGTGTACCAGCAGAGATGAGAGAGAGAGGAGAATGAGAGAGGAAAGTGTACCAGCAGAGATGAGAGAGAGAGGAGAATGAGAGAGGAAAGTGTACCAGCAGAGATGAGAGAGGAGAATGAGAGGAAAGTGTACCAGCAGAGATGAATGAGAGAGGAAAGTGTACCAGCAGAGATGAGAGAGAGAGGAGAATGAGAGAGGAAAGTGTACCAGCAGAGATGAATGAGAGAGGAAAGTGTACCAGCAGAGATGAGAGAGAGAGGAGAATGAGAGAGGAAAGTGTACCAGCAGAGATGAATGAGAGAGGAAAGTGTACCAGCAGAGATGAGAGAGAGAGGAGAATGAGAGAGGAAAGTGTACCAGCAGAGATGAATGAGAGAGGAAAGTGTACCAGCAGAGATGAGAGAGAGAGGAGAATGAGAGAGGAAAGTGTACCAGCAGAGATGAGAGAGAGAGGAGAATGAGAGGGGAAAGTGTACCAGCAGAGATGAGAGAGAGAGGAGAATGAGAGAGGAAAGTGTACCAGCAGAGATGAGAGAGGAGAATGAGAGAGGAAAGTGTACCAGCAGAGATGAATGAGAGAGGAAAGTGTACCAGCAGAGATGAGAGAGAGAGGAGAATGAGAGAGGAAAGTGTACCAGCAGAGATGAGAGAGAAAGGAGAATGAGAGCAGAAAGTGTACCAGCAGAGATGAGAGAGAGAGGAGAATGAGAGCGGAAAGTGTACCAGCAGAGATGAGAGAGAGAGGAGAATGAGAGCAGAAAGTGTACCAGCAGAGATGAGAGAGAGAGAATGAGAGCGGAAAGTGTACCAGCAGAGATGAGAGAGAGAGGAGAATGAGAGAGGAAAGTGTACCAGCAGAGATGAGAGAGAGAGGAGAATGAGAGAGGAAAGTGTACCAGCAGAGATGAGAGAGAGAGGAGAATGAGAGAGGAAAGTGTACCAGCAGAGATGAGAGAGAGTGGAGAATGAGAGAGGAAAGTGTACCAGCAGAGATGAGAGAGAGAGGAGAATGAGAGAGGAAAGTGTACCAGCAGAGATGAGAGAGAGGAGAATGAGAGAGGAAAGTGTACCAGCAGAGATGAGAGAGAGAGGAGAATGAGAGGGGAAAGTGTACCAGCAGAGATGAGAGAGAGAGGAGAATGAGAGAGGAAAGTGTACCAGCAGAGATGAGAGAGAGAGGAGAATGAGAGAGGAAAGTGTACCAGCAGAGATGAGAGAGAGTGGAGAATGAGAGAGGAAAGTGTACCAGCAGAGATGAGAGAGAGTGGAGAATGAGAGGGGAAAGTGTACCAGCAGAGATGAGAGAGAGAGGAGAATGAGAGAGGAAAGTGTACCAGCAGAGATGAGAGAGAGAGGAGAATGAGAGAGGAAAGTGTACCAGCAGAGATGAGAGAGAGAGAGGAGAATGAGAGAGGAAAGTGTACCAGCAGAGATGAGAGAGGAGAATGAGAGGAAAGTGTACCAGCAGAGATGAATGAGAGAGGAAAGTGTACCAGCAGAGATGAGAGAGAGAGGAGAATGAGAGAGGAAAGTGTACCAGCAGAGATGAATGAGAGAGGAAAGTGTACCAGCAGAGATGAGAGAGAGAGGAGAATGAGAGAGGAAAGTGTACCAGCAGAGATGAGAGAGAGAGGAGAATGAGAGGGGAAAGTGTACCAGCAGAGATGAGAGAGAGAGGAGAATGAGAGAGGAAAGTGTACCAGCAGAGATGAGAGAGGAGAATGAGAGAGGAAAGTGTACCAGCAGAGATGAATGAGAGAGGAAAGTGTACCAGCAGAGATGAGAGAGAGAGGAGAATGAGAGAGGAAAGTGTACCAGCAGAGATGAGAGAGAGAGGAGAATGAGAGCAGAAAGTGTACCAGCAGAGATGAGAGAGAGAGGAGAATGAGAGCGGAAAGTGTACCAGCAGAGATGAGAGAGAGAGGAGAATGAGAGAGGAAAGTGTACCAGCAGAGATGAGAGAGAGAGGAGAATGAGAGCGGAAAGTGTACCAGCAGAGATGAGAGAGAGAGAATGAGAGCGGAAAGTGTACCAGCAGAGATGAGAGAGAGAGGAGAATGAGAGAGGAAAGTGTACCAGCAGAGATGAGAGAGAGAGGAGAATGAGAGAGGAAAGTGTACCAGCAGAGATGAGAGAGAGAGGAGAATGAGAGAGGAAAGTGTACCAGCAGAGATGAGAGAGAGAGGAGAATGAGAGAGGAAAGTGTATCAGCAGAGATGAGAGAGAGAGGAGAATGAGAGAGGAAAGTGTACCAGCAGAGATGAGAGAGAGGAGAATGAGAGAGGAAAGTGTACCAGCAGAGATGAGAGAGAGAGGAGAATGAGAGAGGAAAGTGTACCAGCAGAGATGAGAGAGAGAGGAGAATGAGAGCGGAAAGTGTACCAGCAGAGATGAGAGAGAGAGGAGAATGAGAGCGGAAAGTGTACCAGCAGAGATGACAGAGATAATTATGTGTCTCTAGGTTATGAAGACCTGTACGTGGTAGAGAAGGTGTACCAGCAGAGATGACAGAGATAATTATGTGTCTCTAGGTTATGAAGACCTGTACGGGGTAGAGAAGGTGTACCAGCAGAGATGACAGAGATAATTATGTGTCTCTAGGTTATGAAGACCTGTACGGAGTAGAGAAGGTGTACCAGCAGAGATGACAGAGATAATTATGTGTCTCTAGGTTATGAAGACCTGTACAGGGTAGAGAAGGTGTACCAACAGAGATGACAGAGATAATTATGTGTCTCTAGGTTATGAAGACCTGTACGGGGTAGAGAAGGTGTACCAGCAGAGATGACAGAGATAATTATGTGTCTCTAGGTTATGAAGACCTGTACGGGGTAGGGAAGGTGTACCAGCAGAGATGACAGAGATAATTAAGTGTCTCTAGGTTATGAAGACCTGTACGGGGTAGAGAAGGTGTACCAGCAGAGATGACATAGATAATTATGTGTCTCTAGGTTATGAAGACCTGTACGGGGTAGAGAAGGTGTACCAGCAGAGATGACAGAGATAATTATGTGTCTCTAGGTTATGAAGACCTCTACGGGGTAGAGAAGGTGTACCAGCAGAGATGACAGAGATAATTATGTGTCTCTAGGTTATGAAGACCTGTACAGGGTAGAGAAGGTGTACCAGCAGAGATGACAGAGATAATTATGTGTCTCTAGGTTATGAAGACCTGTACGGGGTAGAGAAGGTGTACCAGCAGAGATGACAGAGATAATTATGTGTCTCTAGGTTATGAAGACCTGTACGGGGTAGAGAAGGTGTACCAGCAGAGATGACAGAGATAATTATGTGTCTCTAGGTTATGAAGACCTGTACGGGGTAGAGAAGGTGTACCAGCAGAGATGACAGAGATAATTATGTGTCTCTAGGTTATGAAGACCTGTACGGGGTAGAGAAGGTGTACCAGCAGAGATGACAGAGATAATTATGTGTCTCTAGGTTATGAAGACCTGTACGGGGTAGAGAAGGTGTACCAGCAGAGATGACAGAGATAATTATGTGTCTCTAGGTTATGAAGACCTGTACAGGGTAGAGAAGTTGTACCAGCAGAGATGACAGAGATAATTATGTGTCTCTAGGTTATGAAGACCTGTACGGGGTAGAGAAGTTGCTCAGAGTTGCTCAAAACGTCTTATTTTCCACTCCCTTTAGTCTAACTCTCTCAAATATTTCTCTCTCTCCTTCTCTCGCTCTCTTTTTCTCTCCCTTTGCCTGCCCCCTGGTTCTAATAAATCATCTGAGAACTACACTATCTGCTTCCTGTGTCTGCATCTGGGTTATATCCTGAGTTGTGACAATGAATCAATCGTGTCTTCTCTTCATGCTTTGGGTCCACAGTCAGCACTCAGCTTCGAGGCTTTGTATGAGCTTGGTCTCTCTGAAGCGGTTGCGTGGCATGGTCTCTCTGAAAAGGTTGCGTGGCATGGTCTCTCTGAAGCGGTTGCGTGGCATGGTCTCTCTGAAGCGGTTGCGTGGCATGGTCTCTCTGAAAAGGTTGCGTGGCATGGTCTCTCTGAAGTGGTTGCGTGGCATGGTCTCTCTGAAAAAGTCCACCCCATACCTATCAGACCAAAATGACTCCACATCCATGCTCTTTCTGCCATATAACCCACTGACACACAAATGCAATAAATGCTTAGAGTTCATCCATAGACATGTCCCATGTACTGTTTCCTTTTCTGTGTGCATGAGCAACAGTACAATCTCTGATGTGCTGCAACATCTGCATGTCACAAACTGGTCACTCTGTTCTACCCAAACCGTGCCATCCCTCCCAGACTCCTGTCTCACCGTGCCATCCCTCCCAGACTCCTGTCTCACCGTGCCATCCCTCCCAGACTCCTGTCTCACCGTGCCATCCCTCCCAGACTCCTGTCTCACCGTGCCATCCCTCCCAGACTCCTGTCTCACCGTGCCATCCCTCCCAGACTCCTGTCTCACCGTGCCATCCCTCTCAGACTCCTGTCTCACCGTGCCATCCCTCTCAGACTCCTGTCTCACTGTGCCATCCCTCCCAGACTCCTGTCTCACTGTGCCATCCCTCCCAGACTCCTGTCTCACTGTGCCATCCCTCCCAGACTCCTGTCTCACCGTGTCATCCCTCTCAGACTCCTGTCTCATCGTGCCATCCCTCTCAGACTCCTGTCTCATCGTGCCATCCCTCCCAGACTCCTGTCTCACCGTGCCATCCCTCTCAGACTCCTGTCTCATCGTGCCATCCCTCCCAGACTCCAGTCTTACAGTGGCAGACGGATCACCGTCTCAGTTGGCTCTGTTCTGGTTTTTCTGCGGCGGGCCTCAGGCATGACTCTTCATCAACAACGTTGATTTCAAGCTTAATCTGATCCTTCATCCGACTCCAACGCCTCTAAATTCTGCAGCATTTTCAATGGTGTCAGTGAACTACAGTCGTGAACAGCAGTTTTTAGAATTACATAAATATTAATTTCCACAATGTTTGCTGCATCAGTGTCTTTAGATATTTTTGCCAGATGTTACTATGGAATACTGAAGTATAATTACAAGCATTTCATAAGTGTCAGAGGCTTTTATTGACAATTACATGAAGTTGATGCAAAGAGTCAATATTTGCAGTGTTGACCTTTCTTTTTCAAGACCTCAACAATCTGCCCTGGCATGCTGTCAATTAACTTCTGGGCCACATCCTGACTGATGGCAGCCCATTCTTGCATAATCAATGCTTGGAGTTGGTCAGAATTTGTGGGGTTTTTTTTTTGTCCACCTGCCTCTTGAGGATTGACCACAAGTTCTCAATGGGTATAAGGTCTGAGGAGTTTCCTGGCCATTGACCCAAAATATTGATGTTTTGTTTCCCGAGCCACTTCGTTATCACTTTTGCCTTATGGCAAAGTGCTCCATCATGCTGGAAAAGGCATTGTTCGTCACCAAACTGTTCCTGGATGGTTGGGAGAAGTTGCTCTCGGAGGATGTGTTGGTACCATTCTTTATTCATGGCTGTGTTCTTTGGCAAAATTGTGAGTGAGCCCACTCCCTTGGCTGAGAATAAACCCCACACATGAATGGTCTCAGGATGCTTTACTGTTGGCATGACACAGGACTGATGGTAGCGCTCACCTTGTCTTCTCCGGACAAGCTTTTTTCCAGATGCCTCAAACAATCGGAAAGGGGATTCATCAGAGAAAATTACTTTACCCCAGTCCTAAGCATTCCAATCCCTGTACCTTTTGCAGAATATCAGTCTGTCCCTGATGTTTTTCCTGGAGAGAAGAGGCTTCTTTGCTGCCCTTCTTGACACCAGGCCATCCTCTAAAAGTCTTCGCCTCACTGTGCGTGCAGATGCACTCACACCTGCCTGCTGCCATTCCTGAGCAAGCTTTGTACTGGTGGTGCCCCGATCCCGCAGCTGAATCAACTTTAGGAGACGGTTCTGCCGCTTGCTGGACTTTCTTGGGCGCCCTGATAAATGGTTGATTTAGGTGCAATTTTACTGGCAGCAATATCCTTGCCTATGAAGCCCTTTTTGTGCAAAGCAATGATGACGGCACGTGTTTCCTTGCAGATAACCATGATTGACAGAGGACAAACAATGATTCTAAGCACCACCCTCCTTTTGAAGCTTCCAGTCTGATATCTGAACTCAATCAGCATGACAGAGTGATCTCCAGCCTTGTCCTCGTCAGCACTCACACCTGTGTTAACGAGAGAAGCACTGACATGATGTCAGCTGGTCCTTTTGTGGCAGGGCTGAAATGCAGTGGAAATGTTTTGGGGGGGATTCAGTTCATTTGCATGGCAAAGAGGGACTTTGAAATTAATTGTAATTCATCTGATCACTCTTAACATTCTGGAGTATATGCAAATTTCCATCATACAAACTGAAGCAGCAGACTTTGTGAAAATGAATATTTGTGTCATTCTCAACTTTTGGCCATGACTGTACAAAGTTTGTATGTTGTACTCAGTGTCTGATTTGACTCTGAGTGGAAATTATACACAGTACCAGTCAAAGGTTTGGACACACCTACTCATGCAATGGTTTCTTTATTTTTACTATTTTTTACATTGTAGAATAACAGTGAAGACATCAAAACTATGAAATAACACATATGGAATCATGTACTAAGCAAAAAAAGTGTTAAACAAATTCTTCAAAGTAGCCACCTTTTGCCTTGACTACAGCTTTGCACATCCTTGGGATTCTCAACCAGCTTCACCTGGAATGCTTTTCCAACAGTCTTGAGTTCCCACATATGCTGAGCACCATCCCTTCACTCTGACAGGGTCAACAGCAAAGCACCTCCATGCTTAACGGTGGGAACCACACATGCGGAGATCATCCGTTCACCTACTCTGTGTCTGTTACGCACGCCTCTATGAAGAGGGAACGCAACACCCTGCTACAACTCAACTCTCCGTGAAATGAAAGAGGTCTGGACTGTAAGTGTGAGTCTGGACTGTAGGTGTGAGTAAGGATGACAAAAGGCAGAGAATTGTACTGTTTACAAGGAATTTATTCCGTCACACGGTAATTTTGGGGAAAAGGGGCTGGACGGAACCAAAGCAAAGAAAGTAAATATCAAAGCCCCTTCTATCTTACCTGCCTACCCACTACTTACCTAACTTAGCATCACTTGGTGCGCTAACCAAAATACAGGGGGTGGTCCGCCCAGGTCTTACCTAGTGTGCATAGACAGTGAATATACTACGGGTATATGTATGCCCGCAGGCCTCTTGCCTAAGCACTCCCTAGGTGCCTTCCCTTTCCCCCCTGGGAACAAACTAAACAGAATTTTACAAACAATTTCACAATCAAAAACACAGTCCTTCTGTCATAGACAGAAAATATAAAGATACTGGCAACAAATTATATCTCTGAAAAACAACGAAAACACAGGACATACTAATCACCTCTCCTCTGAGAACAACCAACACAGTACATAACCCACAGCTATCAGCCTCCTCTCTCAGCAATCACCTCTCCTCTGAGAACAACCAACACAGTACATAACCCACAGCTATCAGCCTCCTCTCTCAGCAATCATCTCTCTTCTGAGAACAACCAACACAGTACATAACCCACAGCTATCAGCCTCCTCTCTCAGCAATCACCTCTCCTCTGAGAACAACCAACACAGTACATAACCCACAGCTATCAGCCTCCTCTCTCAGCAATCACCTCTCCTCTGAGAACAACCAACACAGTACATAACCCACAGCTATCAGCCTCCTCTCTCAGCAATCACCTCTCCTCTGAGAACAACCAACACAGTACATAACCCACAGCTATCAGCCTCCTCTCTCAGCAATCATCTCTCTTCTGAACAACAGAACACTGTCTTTTATAGCTGGAGAAGGAGTCTAATGGGATATAGCTGTATCTTGACGAGGGGGCGGGGTCAGCTCCAATCATCAATGGGGCTGACCAATCAGCTGCTTGGGGATTTCAGGAAGCCATTTCCTGAAACACACTCACAAATACACAAACTACAACACAGAAACTGGGCAACGTAACAGTGTCTCACAAAGATATGCGGTTGGAACCAAAAATCTAAAATATGGACTCATCAGACCAAAGGACAGATTTCTACCAGTCTTATGTCCATTGCTCATGTTCCTTAGCCCAGGAAAGTGTTGATTCTTGGCCCAAGCAAGTCTCTTCTTCTTATTGGTGTCCTTTAGTAGTGTTTTCTTTGCAGCAATACGACCATGAAGGCCTGATTCAGACAGTCTCCTCTGAACAGTTGATGTTGAGATGTGTCTGTTACTTGAACTCTGTGAAGCATTTATTTGGGCTGCAATCTGAGGCTGGTAACTCTAATGAACTTATCCTCTGCAGCAGAGGTAACTCTGGGTCTTCCTTTCCTTCCTCATAAGAGCCAGTTTCATCATACCGCTTGATGGTTTTGGCGATTGCACTTGAAGAAGTTTCAAAGTTCTTGAAATGTTCCGTATTGACTGACCTTCATGTCTTAAAGTAATGATGGACTGTCGTTTCTCTTTGCTTATTTAAGCTGTTCTTGCCATAATATGGACTTGGTCTTTTACTAAATAGGGCTATCTTCTGTATACCACCCCTACCTTGTCACAAAACAACTGATTAGCCCATTTCCAGCCTTTCATAATACAATTGATTGGCGATCTACTCAATGGTGGGCTGAGCTGGCGATCTACCTGTTGGAGACCCTGGTGTACAGTACATAGGGATGCAGGGCAGGTTCATGAATCGACGTTCCATCTACCAGACCGGCAGACAGAAGGCAGAAGGTTTACTCAGATAAGTGATTGACGAGCAGAGGAGAGGAGTGATGCCAAGGACGTTACAGCAGGCCATTCAACAGTACAAGATGTAAGTAAAGATCAATTTGTCGACAAACGTTTGAGATAGAGAGAGACTTTCAGCGGGCACATATCAGCTCGGCTGAGTAATTTAATTACATACAGAGATTTATTGAATACGAAGAGGGGAAAAAAAGTCAGGGAGAGGTGAGGAATGAAGCGAGAGTGATAGAGAGGAAATAATGAGTTGGAAAGATGAATCTAGGAATATAAAAGCCACTCAATATGCCCTCATTTATCATACAACACAAACTCTCTCTCTCTCTCTCTCACTCTCACTCTCACACACACACCATTAACAATGGGCATCATATCCAGCAGGAGCAACGCTCAAAACCTGCCCTTTTCCCTCCATTGTATTGGGCTCCAGTGTGTGTGTAGTCATGCCGGTGTGTTTGCCCCCAACCCCCACATTGTGTATACTCCTGGGCCACTAGGCATGCATACGACAGGTGGTACAGTGCTCTGTGAGTTACCCAAAACCTTCCAGCAATATAACATCACCCACAGAATACCCTCTTTACAAACTCCCACAGTGCTTGGTACATAATGGGATTTGATACAGGGCACTGAGGGCACACGCTCAGGAAAAACTCCTAGCCCTAGCAAAGGAGCGTTGATACACACCCAGCTATATCGCCAAGGAGCGTTGATACACACCCAGCTATATCTCCAAGGAGCATTGATACACACCCAGCTATATCTCCAAGGAGCGTTGATACACACCCAGCTATATCTCCAAGGAGCGTTGATACACACCCAGCTATATCTCCAAGGAGCGTTGATACACACCCAACTATATCTCCAAGGAGCATTGATACACACCCAGCTATATCTCCAAGGAGCGTTGATACACACCCAGCTATATCTCCAAGGAGCATTGATACACACCCAGCTATATCTCCAAGGAGCATTGATACACACCCAGCTATATCTCCAAGGAGCATTGATACACACCCAGCTATATCTCCAAGGAGCGTTGATACACACCCAGCTATATCTCCAAGGAGCATTGATACACACCCAGCTATATCTCCAAGGAGCATTGATACACACCCAGCTATATCTCCAAGGAGCGTTGATACACACCCAGCTATATCTCCAAGGAGCATTGATACACACCCAGCTATATCTCCAAGGAGCATTGATACACACCCAGCTATATCTCCAAGGAGCGTTGATACACACCCAGCTATATCTCCAAGGAGCGTTGATAGTGTAACACACAGCTATATCTCTTTGACAGTGAGAGTAGAACTTTCCAGAAATGCCCATAGAGGAGCGAGGTAATGCAGCTGCCACTGTTATACAGTACAGCGTTGTGTATGTTTATGATTACTGTGGGCCAGCCCAGGCTGAGAGGTGGGCCAGCCCAGGCTGAGAGGTAAGCCAGCCTAGGCTGAGAGGTGGGCCAGCCTAGGCTGAGAGGTGGGCCAGCCCAGGCTGAGAGGTGGGCCAGCCCAGGCTGAGAGGTGGGCCAGCCCAGGCTGAGAGGTGGGCCAGCCCAGGCTGAGAGGTGGCCCAGCCCAGGCTGAGAGGTGGCCCAGCCCAGGCTGAGAGGTGGCCCAGCCCAGGCTGAGAGGTGGTCCAGCCAGGCTGATATATGGTCACTATTCAATTGTTGATGAAGGGTTGGTGCTTTACAAGGCCTATCAAACAGCAGGGTCTGAGGGCCATATATAACACCAGTAGATTGGCTGTAGCCATCTCCTGCAGTCAAATGATCTAATGGCCTCATTGGGTGGAATGTTATTTATATTTTTCATTATTTCATAATTAAAACCTCTACGGGATCGGTGTCCCCCCCATGGGACGGTAGAGCTAACGTGCGCTAATGTGAATACCATGACGTTGTCAATAACAAGAACACTTCCCAGAACATAGACATCTCTTATATGGGCAGAAAAGCTTAAATTCTTGTTAATCTAACTGAAGTGTTCAATTGACAGTAGCTATTACAGTGAAGAAATACCATGCTATTGTTTGAGGAGAGTGCACAACAACAAACGGCAACTGGGGAAGATAATTCTCCATCATTTATGACATTCCTGGGAATGTGTCAATTGAAATGTTTTATTACCATATCATTTTGTATGTTCTCTATAGTTATGTATCAATTGACCAAATCGGCAGATTTTGGCAAACTTGATACAACAGTTTGAACAGTAATGCAATGGTTCATTGGATCAGTCTAAATCTTTGCACATACACTGCTGCTTCTTAGTGGCCAAAATCTAAATTGCGCCTAGACTCCTAAGTGATATAATCGCCTTTCTCTTGCATTTCAAAGATCATGAACAAAAAACAAAAAACGCATGTTTTTTTCTTTGTATTATATTTTACCAGATCGAATCTGTTATATTCTCTCTTTCCACAAACTTCTAAGTGTTTCCTTTCAAATGAAATCAAGAATATGCATATCATTGCTTCAGCTCCTGAGCTACAGGTAGTTCGATTTGGGTATGTCATTTTAGGCGAAAATGTAAAATAGGGTCCGATCCTTAAATTAATCAACATTATGTTTATAACAGTTTCGTTATATTTCAATCTTCTGTGATGTACTGTGTTGTGACTTCACTTAACATTAATCTGAAGACTCTTATTTATCTAATTAACAAACTATGTTTAATTGTTACCCGATTTAAATTAATCATGTAACAATTAACTCATTAGGATCTGTGGCACCACGAGAGCGGTTCTTTAAAGTTACCATCTCCTGAATTCAACCCTAAAAGGTCTTTACCTATCACATCTATAAACAGTCAACTTATTATTCAAAACCTCGTATCATATCATCATTCTGAACAGTCGTAACCTCCTTGCATCAGCAAAAACCAGAGCCTTACTTATGATTCAGTACTACACAAATTGGTTTAATTATTTATTTACTAGCTAATTAAATGGAAACACAGGTTAAACATACATACTCTGCACCGGTTATTGACTGGAGATGTAATATGCTGAAAACAGGTCCCTATCGGAATGACAACAACATTGATGCTTGTTAAAAAAGAGATGAGAGAGGGACAGAGACACTTAACATTGGTACATTCAGAAAGTACTCACACCTACGGTAACCATATTCTTTGCACACGAACCGCTGTCAGCTTTGAATAAGAAATGATGAATGTATTTACGTGAAATGCCTGGGTTCGCTGGGGGTCTCTCGGTGAACAGGGCAACCTTGGAAAGGGGGTTGGGCCTTTTCGCGGAACGCTTGTAAGACTCTCATTGTCCCAAATGGTTCCAACAAGTCTTCCATTGTTGTCCTTCTTTGTACTTGTCTGTTATCCGGTGACTTGTCGTGTAGTCCTGAATAGAACTACAGAGTTGACTTTCCTAGCCAGCCATATTGATGGTTTGAGCAGAGTAACAGGATGGTCCTACTTAAATTCGCTTTCGAAAATACTTTACTTAGGACAGCTAATCAGCCGTACCAGTGATTGTCGGGGAGGTGAGTTTATCGTCTCCACCTCGTGTTGAGATTCAAAGTTCAAACCACTTTAAACGTGCAGCTGCAGCTTCACACTTTTCTGGTCTAATGTGTTTTTTTCTTAACCCATCATTTATAGAGTTTGCTCAAAAGGGGCGTTTCCGGCAGGCTGGCACGCTCCCTGACCTCACTCCGGGTGGTAACTGCAGGCAGTCTAGTGGTTAGAGCGTTGGGCCAGTCATTGAAAGGTTGCTGGATTGAATCCCTGAGCTGACAAGGTAAAAATATGTTGTTCTGCCCATGAGCAAGGCAGTTAACCCACTGGCGTGGAAGACTTGGATGTGGATTAAGGCAGCCCCCCGCACCTCTCTGATTCAGAGGGGTTGGGTTAAATGTGGAAGAAACATTTCAGTTGAAGCCATTCAGTTGTACAACTGACTAGGTGTCCGCCTAACTACTCACTGTGCAAAGTTAGGTAAAACAATGATCTCTTATAGCTTCTCAAATCACATCCCTCTCTTAACAAAAACACTTTGGGAATTGTTCATATTACATGCACAACGTAGAGTATGGAAACCTCATATGTAGCGGGTATACTTTCCAACTTACAGTATTTCCTTTATAACATGTTTAATGATATCACCAAATAAGGCAATTACATTAGTGTTCTATAGATCGCCTCTGACCCACGTTCTATGTTAGAAATATTGTTCCACTATTTGCTTTTGTACATGTTAGATTATCAGCGGGAAAACGTCTGTTGAAACAAAGCACATTTCTTTGGCCTGAACCTTCTCCCTTGATTTACAACAGAGGACATGAGTTGTTAACCCCCACTAGTTATTTCCTTCCCCCCTCTAAGGTGAAAGGGGGTCTGATTGAAGTTATTCATTGCAAACCTGATCTGACCTATTTCGATTCGCGTGGACAGTCATGACAACTGTATATAAAGCAGGGATCCTCAACTAGATTCAGCAGCGGGATGATTCTTTTCACGAGCCCAAAACATATAAAATCCTTGACTAAAACAAAATAATTTCAAACCTTGATTGCATTTGAATACGATTATGTGTTTCTCTATTATGCATGGGAATTCTTGGGGACAGATTTCTTAAATTAAAATCATGTTAGAGCTGCTTTCCTGGTGTTTTTACAGTGTTTTGTGCCAGGGTTTTTTGTCTCAGAACTTGGGGGGCCAAATAAAACCTCCGCCAATTGAGGAAGACTGACATAAAGTGTAATATTGGGTTGCAAACTCAAAATGTAATACATTTAAACTCTAGCCCATAATGACAAAACAAAAACAGGTTTTTAGAAATTTGTGCAAATGTATTAACAATAAAAACCTAAAATCACATTTACATAAGTATTCAGTCACCTCCCTGACCAAGGCCCTTCTCCCCCGATTGCTCAGTTTGGCCAGGCGGCCAGCTCTAGGAAGAGTCTTGGTGGTTCCAAACTTCTTCCATTTAAGAATGATGGAGGCCACTGTGTTCTTGGGGACCTTCAATGCTGCTGAATGTTTTTGGCTTCCCCAGATCTGTGTCTTGACACAATCCTGTCTCGGAGCTCTAGGGACAATTCCTTTGACCTCATGGCTTGGTTTTTGCTCTGACATGCACTGTGAACTGTGGGACCTTATGTAGACAGGTTTGTGCCTTTCCAAATCATGTCCAATCAATTGAATTTACCACAGGTGGACTCCAATAAAATTGTAGAAACATCTAAAGGATGATCAATGGAAACATGATGCACCTGAGCTCATTTTTGAGTCTCATAGCAAAGGGTCTGAATAGTTATGTAAATAAGTTTTTTATCTTCAATATATTTGCTGTTTTCGCTTTGACATTATGAGGTATTGCTTCCCCCTTGTGTGTAGGTGCGTAGAATAATGAGGAAAGATAATAATGTTATACATTTTAGAATAAGGCTGTAACGTAACAACATGTGGAGAAATATGAGGGGTCTGAATACTTTCTAAATGCCCTGTAGCTGTATGGAGAAATTACACATAGAAATGCTCTCTGCTTTTCAGGCTGTGTAAAATGTACTTCTGAATAGACCAGGCAAATACAGCTGTCTATCAAGTATTTTTCCTGAAATTCAATTTTTTTTCGTAAATAAAGACATTAATCAACATCTCTACTATGCACTCAAAGTAAGTAAGGAGGGTACTGCCATCGACAAACACAGTTCAGAATACTCTTAGTAATAGTAACAACTTAAATTTAGCATCCATCTAAACTCGGCCATAATCTTTCTTTCTCACAATCCATGGTGTTTACAGATAGAAGTACAGAACTCACCTGGACCATCTGCCTGAACTATATTGACTCCTAGGCTCATACATGCTACACAATGTCTTTATGGAACACATCTTACTGCAATGCACAGGAAGCTGGTGAGGGGAGGACGGCTCATAATAATTACAGGAACGGAGCGAATGGAATTTGAAACCATTCCACTCATTCCACTCCAGCCATTACCACGAGCTCATCCTCCCCAATTAAGGTGCCACCAACCTCCTGTACTGTAGTGATACAATCCGTTATCCAACACAGTAAATATACTATAGTTAATCCTCTTTATACCATGACACCACTAGTGTATACAGTAGCATTCCCTTCTACGACCCCTACTACAATAGACTTCTACAGAACCGGCTACACTGTCTCTCTATGGAACACATCATACTGTAACCATCCCCTTATCCAAAATAGTAGTTAATCCTCTCTATAGCATAACACTAAGTACCACTTCAACCACATGGTCTGCTGTAACTGGCTGAGTGAATGCCAGGCCCGGAGCAGCATGGTGATGCATATTCATGGGGGACACTCTGTGTGTGTGAGTGTGTGTGTGTATCCTGAGTGTATGCATGGAGGTGGGGCACTGCTAATAGAAACCTCTAGACTATTTCCTTACTCACACTGCTGAGCAGACCCAGGGAGATAGGAGAGAGAGAGAGAGAGGATGTAGAGGGAGAGAAAGGATGTAGAGGAAGATAGAGAAGAGATGGTTGGAGAGAGAGGATGGAGAGAGATAGGAGATGGAAAGGGAGGGAGAGAGAGGAGATGGGGAGAGAGAGAGAGGAGATGGGGAGAGAGAGAGAAGAGATGGGGAGAGAGAGAGAAGAGATGGGGAGAGAGAGAGAGATGGGGAGAGAGAGAGAGGAGATGGGGAGAGAGAGAGAGGAGATGGGGAGAGAGAGAGAGGAGATGGGGAGAGAGAGAGGGGAGATGGGGAGAGAGAGAGGGAGATGGGGAGAGAGAGAGGAGATGGGGAGAGAGAGAGGAGATGGGGAGAGGAGATGGGGAGAGAGAGAGGAGAGAGAGAGAGGAGAGAGAGAGAGGAGAGAGAGAGAGGAGAGAGAGAGAGGAGAGAGAGAGGAGATGGGGAGAGAGAGAGGAGATGGAGGGAGAGAGGAGATGGAAATGGAGGGAGAGAGGAGATGGAAATGGAGGGAGAGAGGAGATGGAAATGGAGGGAGAGAGGAGATGGAAATGGAGGGAGAGAGGAGATGGAAATGGAGGGAGAGAGTGGAGATGGAGGTAGAGGAGGTGGAGATGGAGGGAGAGGAGATGGAAATGGAGGGAGGGAGGGAGGACATTGAAAGGAAGGAGTGAAAATGGAGTGGTGACAGGGAGAAATGGGCGGGAGGGAAATAATGGTAGTGGGAAAAGGCGTGATGGAGGAAAAGTGATGGACAGGGAAGGAGAGATGTAAGAACTGTGCCTGTATGGGGGAAGGCAGGGAGGTGAGATGGGAGGGAGACTGGGGGAAGGTAGGGAGGTGAGATGGGAGGGAGACTGGGGGAAGGCAGGGAGGTGAGATGGGAGGGAGACTGGGGGAAGGTAGGGAGGTGAGAGGGGAGGGAGACGGGGGAAGGCAGGGAGGTGAGATGGGAGGGAGCCAGATGGAGAGACTGGGGGAAGGCAGGGAGGTGAGATGGGAGGGAGACTGGGGGAAGGTAGGGAGGTGAGATGGGAGGGAGACTGGGGGAAGGCAGGGAGGTGAGATGGGAGGGAGACTGGGGGAAGGCAGGGAGGTGAGATGGGAGGGAGCCAGATGGAGAGACTGGGGGAAGGCAGGGAGGTGAGATGGGAGGGATACTGGGGGAAGGCAGGGAGGTGAGATGGGAGGGATACTGGGGAAGGTAGGGAGGTGAGATGGGAGGGAGACTGGGGGAAGGTAGGGAGGTGAGATGGGAGAGAGACTGGGGGAAGGCAGGGAGGTGAGATGGGAGGTCAGATGGGAGAGAGACTGGGGGAAGGCAGGGAGGTGAGATGGGAGGTCAGATGGGAGGGAGACTGGGGGAAGGCAGGGAGGTGAGATGGGAGGGAGCCAGAAGGAGACTGGGGGAAGGCAGGGAGGTGAGATGGGAGGGAGACTGGGGGAAGGCAGGGAGGTGAGATGGGAGGGATCCAGAAGGAGAGACTGGGGGAAGGCAGGGAGGTGAGATGGGAGGGATCCAGAAGGAGAGACTGGGGGAAGGCAGGGAGAGGAGATGGGAGGGATCCAGAAGGAGAGACTGGGGGAAGGCAGGGAGGTGAGATGGGAGGGAGCCAGAAGGAGAGTGGGGGAAGGCAGGGAGGTGAGATGGGAGGGAGCCAGAAGGAGAGTGGGGGAAGGTAGGGAGGTGAGATGGGAGGGAGACAGAAGGAGAGACTGGGGGAAGGCAGGGAGGTGAGATGGGAGGGAGACAGAAGGAGAGACCGGGGAAGGCAGGGAGGTGAGATGGGAGGAAGCCAGATGGAGAGACCAGGGAAGGCAGGGAGGTGAGATGGGAGGGAGCCAGAAGGAGAGACTGGGGAAGGCAGGGAGGTGAGATGGGAGGGAGACAGAAGGAGAGACCAGGGAAGGCAGGGAGGTGAGATGGGAGCCAGAAGGAGAGACTGGGGGAAGGTAGGGAGGTGAGATGGGAGGAAGCCAGACGGAGAGACTGGGGGAAGGCAGGGAGGTGAGATGGGAGGGAGCCAGATGGAGAGACCAGGGGAAGGCAGGGAGGTGAGATGGGAGGGAGCCAGAAGGAGAGTGGGGGAAGGCAGGGAGGTGAGATGGGAGGGAGCCAGATGGAGAGACTGGGCGAAGGCAGGGAGGTGAGATGGGAGGGAGCCAGAAGGAGAGACTGGGGGAAGGCAGGGAGGTGAGATGGGAGGGAGACCGGGGAAGGTAGGGAGGTGAGATGGGAGGGAGACAGAAGGAGAGACTGGGGGAAGGTAGGGAGGTGAGATGGGAGGAAGCCAGACGGAGAGACCAGGGGAAGGCAGGGAGGTGAGATGGGAGGGAGACCGGGGAAGGCAGGGAGGTGAGATGGGAGGGAGACTGGGGGAAGGTAGGGAGGTGAGATGGGAGGAAGCCAGAAGGAGAGACTGGGGGAAGGCAGGGAGGTGAGATGGGAGGGAGACTGGGGGAAGGTAGGGAGGTGAGATGGGAGGAAGCCAGAAGGAGAGACTGGGGGAAGGCAGGGAGGTGAGATGGGAGGGAGACCGGGGAAGGCAGGGAGGTGAGATGGGTGGGAGACTGGGGGAAGGCAGGGAGGTGAGATGGGTGGGAGACTGGGGGAAGGCAGGGAGGTGAGATGGGTGGGAGACTGGGGGAAGGCAGGGAGGTGAGATGGGAGGGAGACTGGGGGAAGGTAGGGAGGTGAGATGGGAGGGAGACTGGGGGAAGGTAGGGAGGTGAGATGGGAGAGAGACTGGGGGAAGGTAGGGAGGTGAGATGGGAGAGAGACTGGGGGAAGGTAGGGAGGTGAGATGGGAGAGAGACTGGGGGAAGGCAGGGAGGTGAGATGGGAGGGAGCCAGAAGGAGAGTGGGGGAAGGCAGGGAGGTGAGATGGGAGGGAGCCAGATGGAGAGACCAGGGGAAGGCAGGGAGGTGAGATGGGAGGGAGCCAGATGGAGAGACTGGGGGAAGGCAGGGAGGTGAGATGGGAGGGATACTGGGGGAAGGCAGGGAGGTGAGATGGGTGGGAGACTGGGGGAAGGCAGGGAGGTGAGATGGGTGGGAGACTGGGGGAAGGCAGGGAGGTGAGATGGGTGGGAGACTGGGGGAAGGCAGGGAGGTGAGATGGGAGGGAGACTGGGGGAAGGTAGGGAGGTGAGATGGGAGGGAGACTGGGGGAAGGTAGGGAGGTGAGATGGGAGAGAGACTGGGGGAAGGTAGGGAGGTGAGATGGGAGAGAGACTGGGGGAATGCAGGGAGGTGAGATGGGAGGGAGCCAGAAGGAGAGACTGGGGGAAGGCAGGGAGGTGAGATGGGAGGGAGCCAGATGGAGAGACCAGGGGAAGGCAGGGAGGTGAGATGGGAGGGAGCCAGAAGGAGAGTGGGGAAGGCAGGGAGGTGAGATGGGAGGGAGCCAGAAGGAGAGACTGGGCGAAGGCAGGGAGGTGAGATGGGAGGGAGCCAGAAGGAGAGACCGGGGAAGGCAGGGAGGTGAGATGGGAGGGAACCCAGAAGGAGAGACTGGGGGAAGGTAGGGAGGTGAGATGGGAGGGAGCCAGATGGAGAGACTGGGGTAAGGCAGGGAGGTGAGATGGGAGGGAGCCAGAAGGAGAGACCGGGGAAGGTAGGGAGGTGGGATGGGAGGGAGCCAGATGGAGAGACTGGGGGAGGGCAGGGAGGTGAGATGGGAGGGAGCCAGAAGGAGAGACTGGGCGAAGGCAGGGAGGTGAGATGGGAGGGAGCCAGAAGGAGAGACTGGGGGAAGGTAGGGAGGTGAGATGGGAGGGAGACCGGGGAAGGTAGGGAGGTGAGATGGGAGGGAGCCAGAAGGAGAGACTGGGGGAAGGCAGGGAGGTGAGATTGGAGGAGCCAGAAGGAGAGACTGGGGGAAGGCAGGGAGGTGAGATGGGAGGGAGACAGAAGGAGAGACCGGGGAAGGTAGGGAGGTGAGATGGGAGGGAGACAGAAGGAGAGACTGGGGGAAGGCAGGGAGGTGAGATGGGAGGGAGACAGAAGGAGAGACTGGGGAAGGTAGGGAGGTGAGATGGGAGGGAGACAGAAGGAGAGACTGGGGGAAGGTAGGGAGGTGAGATGGGAGGGAGACAGAAGGAGAGACTGGGGGAAGGTAGGGAGGTGAGATGGGAGGGAGACAGAAGGAGAGACTGGGGGAAGGCAGGGAGGTGAGATGGGAGGGAGACAGAAGGAGAGACCGGGGAAGGCAGGGAGGTGAGATGGGAGGAAGCCAGATGGAGAGACCAGGGGAAGGCAGGGAGGTGAGATGGGAGGGAGACCGGGGAAGGCAGGGAGGTGAGATGGGAGGGAGCCAGAAGGAGAGACTGGGGGAAGGCAGGAGGTGAGATGGGAGGGAGACCGGGGGAAGGCAGGGAGGTGAGATGGGAGGGAGCCAGAAGGAGAGACTGGGGGAAGGCAGGGAGGTGAGATGGGAGGGAGACTGGGGGAAGGTAGGGAGGTGAGATGGGAGGAAGCCAGAAGGAGAGACTGGGGGAAGGTAGGGAGGTGAGATGGGAGGGAGCCAGATGGAGAGACTGGGAGAAGGCAGGGAGGTGAGATGGGAGGGAGCCAGAAGGAGAGACTGGGGGAAGGCAGGGAGGTGAGATGGGGAGGGAGACCGGGGAAGGTAGGGAGGTGAGATGGGAGGGAGGGAGCCAGAAGGAGAGACTGGGGGAAGGTAGGGAGGTGAGATGGGAGGGAGCCAGATGGAGAGACTGGGGGAAGGCAGGAGGTGGGATGGGAGAGAGCCAGATGGAGAGACTGGGGAAGGCAGGGAGGTGAGATGGGAGGGAGCCAGATGGAGAGACTGGGGGAAGGTAGGGAGGTGAGATGGGAGGAAGCCAGAAGGAGAGACTGGGGGAAGGCAGGGAGGTGAGATGGGAGGGAGACCGGGGAAGGCAGGGAGGTGAGATGGGAGGGAGCCAGAAGGAGAGACTGGGGGAAGGCAGGGAAATGAGATGGGAGGGAGACTGGGGGAAGGCAGGGAGGTGAGATGGGAGGGTGACCGGGGGAAGGTAGGGAGGTGAGATGGGAGGGAGCCAGAAGGAGAGACTGGGGGAAGGTAGGGAGGTGAGATGGGAGGGAGACAGAAGGAGAGACTGGGGGAAGGTAGGGAGGTGAGATGGGAGGGAGACAGAAGGAGAGACTGGGGGAAGGCAGGGAGGTGAGATGGGAGGGAGACAGAAGGAGAGACCGGGGAAGGCAGGGAGGTGAGATGGGAGGAAGCCAGATGGAGAGACCAGGGGAAGGCAGGGAGGTGAGATGGGAGGGAGACGGGGGGAAGGCAGGGAGGTGAGATGGGAGGGAGCCAGAAGGAGAGACTGGGGGAAGGCAGGGAGGTGAGATGGGAGGGAGACCGGGGAAGGCAGGGAGGTGAGATGGGAGGGAGCCAGAAGGAGAGACTGGGGGAAGGCAGGGAGGTGAGATGGGAGGGAGACTGGGGGAAGGTAGGGAGGTGAGATGGGAGGAAGCCAGAAGGAGAGACTGGGGGAAGGTAGGGAGGTGAGATGGGAGGGAGCCAGATGGAGAGACTGGGAGAAGGCAGGGAGGTGAGATGGGAGGGAGCCAGAAGGAGAGACTGGGGGAAGGCAGGGAGGTGAGATGGGGAGGGAGACCGGGGGAAGGTAGGGAGGTGAGATGGGAGGGAGGGAGCCAGAAGGAGAGACTGGGGGAAGGTAGGGAGGTGAGATGGGAGGGAGCCAGATGGAGAGACTGGGCGAAGGCAGGGAGGTGAGATGAGAGGAGGGAGCCAGAAGGAGAGAGAAGGAGGTGAGATAGGAGGGAGCCAGAAGGAGAGACTGGGCGAAGGCAGGGAGGTGAGATGGGAGGGAGCCAGAAGGAGAGACTGGGGGAAGGTAGGGAGGTGGGATGGGAGGGAGCCAGAAGGAGAGACTGGGGGAAGGTAGGGAGGTGGGATGGGAGGGAGCCAGAAGGAGAGACCGGGGAAGGTAGGGAGGTGGGATGGGAGGGAGCCAGATGGAGAGACTGGGGGAAGGCAGGGAGGTGAGATGGGAGGGAGCCAGAAGGAGAGACTGGGGGAAGGCAGGGAGGTGAGATTGGAGGGAGCCAGAAGGAGAGACTGGGGGAAGGCAGGGAGGTGAGATGGGAGGGAGCCAGAAGTTGAGACTGGGCGAAGGCAGGGAGGTGAGATGGGAGGAGCCAGAAGGAGAGACTGGGGAAGGCAGGGAGGTGAGATGGGAGGGAGCCAGAAGTTGAGACTGGGCGAAGGCAGGGAGGTGAGATGGGAGGGAGCCAGAAGGAGAGACTGGGGGAAGGCAGGGAGGTGAGATGGGAGGGAGACCGGGGAAGGTAGGGAGGTGAGATGGGAGGGAGCCAGATGGAGAGACTGGGGAAGGTAGGGAGGTGAGATGGGAGGGAGCCAGAAGGAGAGACTGGGGGAAGGTAGGGAGGTGAGATGGGAGGGAGCCAGATGGAGAGACTGGGGGAAGGCAGGGAGGTGAGATGGGAGGGAGCCAGAAGGAGAGACTGGGAGAAGGCAGGGAGGTGAGATGGGAGGGAGCCAGAAGGAGAGACTGGGGGAAGGCAGGGAGGTGAGATGGGGAGGGAGACCGGGGGAAGGTAGGGAGGTGAGATGGGAGGGAGGGAGCCAGAAGGAGAGACTGGGGGAAGGTAGGGAGGTGAGATGGGAGGGAGCCAGATGGAGAGACTGGGGGAAGGCAGGGAGGTGAGATGGGAGGGAGCCAGAAGGAGAGACTGGGGGAAGGCAGGGAGGTGAGATTGGAGGGAGCCAGAAGGAGAGACTGGGGGAAGGCAGGGAGGTGAGATGGGAGGGAGCCAGAAGTTGAGACTGGGCGAAGGCAGGGAGGTGAGATGGGAGGAGCCAGAAGGAGAGACTGGGGAAGGCAGGGAGGTGAGATGGGAGGGAGCCAGAAGTTGAGACTGGGCAAAGGCAGGGAGGTGAGATGGGAGGGAGCCAGAAGGAGAGACTGGGGGAAGGCAGGGAGGTGAGATGGGAGGAGACCGGGGAAGGTAGGGAGGTGAGATGGGAGGGAGCCAGATGGAGAGACTGGGGGAAGGTAGGGAGGTGAGATGGGAGGGAGCCAGAAGGAGAGACTGGGGGAAGGTAGGGAGGTGAGATGGGAGGGAGCCAGAAGGAGAGACTGGGAGAAGGCAGGGAGGTGAGATGGGAGGGAGCCAGAAGGAGAGACTGGGGGAAGGCAGGGAGGTGAGATGGGGAGGGAGACCGGGGGAAGGTAGGGAGGTGAGATGGGAGGGAGGGAGCCAGAAGGAGAGACTGGGGGAAGGTAGGGAGGTGAGATGGGAGGGAGCCAGATGGAGAGACTGGGGGAAGGCAGGGAGGTGGGATGGGAGAGAGCCAGATGGAGAGACTGGGGAAGGCAGGGAGGTGAGATGGGAGGGAGCCAGAAGGAGAGACTGGGCGAAGGCAGGGAGGTGAGATAGGAGGAGCCAGAAGGAGAGACTGGGCGAAGGCAGGGAGGTGAGATGGGAGGGAGCCAGAAGGAGAGACTGGGGGAAGGCAGGGAGGTGAGATGGGAGGAAGCCAGAAGGAGAGACTGGGGGAAGGCAGGGAGGTGAGATGGGAGGGAGACCGGGGAAGGCAGGGAGGTGAGATGGGAGGGAGCCAGAAGGAGAGACTGGGGGAAGGCAGGGAGGTGAGATGGGAGGGAGACTGGGGGAAGGCAGGGAGGTGAGATGGGAGGGTGACCGGGGAAGGTAGGGAGGTGAGATGGGAGGGAGCCAGAAGGAGAGACTGAGGGAAGGCAGGGAGGTGAGATGGGGAGGGAGACCGGGGGAAGGTAGGGAGGTGAGATGGGAGGGAGGGAGCCAGAAGGAGAGACTGGGGGAAGGTAGGGAGGTGGGATGGGAGGGAGCCAGAAGGAGAGACTGGGGGAAGGTAGGGAGGTGGGATGGGAGGGAGCCAGAAGGAGAGACCGGGGAAGGTAGGGAGGTGGGATGGGAGGGAGCCAGATGGAGAGACTGGGGGAAGGCAGGGAGGTGAGATGGGAGGAGCCAGAAGGAGAGACTGGGGGAAGGCAGGGAGGTGAGATTGGAGGGAGCCAGAAGGAGAGACTGGGGGAAGGCAGGGAGGTGAGATGGGAGGGAGCCAGAAGTTGAGACTGGGCGAAGGCAGGGAGGTGAGATGGGAGGAGCCAGAAGGAGAGACTGGGGGAAGGCAGGGAGGTGAGATGGGAGGGAGCCAGAAGTTGAGACTGGGCGAAGGCAGGGAGGTGAGATGGGAGGGAGCCAGAAGGAGAGACTGGGGGAAGGCAGGGAGGTGAGATGGGAGGGAGACCGGGGGAAGGTAGGGAGGTGAGATGGGAGGGAGCCAGATGGAGAGACTGGGGGAAGGTAGGGAGGTGAGATGGGAGGGAGCCAGAAGGAGAGACTGGGGGAAGGTAGGGAGGTGAGATGGGAGGGAGCCAGATGGAGAGACTGGGGGAAGGCAGGGAGGTGAGATGGGAGGGAGCCAGAAGGAGAGACTGGGGAAGGTAGGGAGGTGAGATGGGAGGGAGCCAGAAGTTGAGACTGGGGCAAGGCAGGGAGGTGAGATGGGAGGGAGCCAGATGGAGAGACCGGGGGAAGAAAGCAGGGCTTTGAGTCACTGGCCTAATATGTAAGTTGTAGTAGCCTGTGAAAATATGTTCTATTCACCTGGTCTCCTTCACTTGGTCAGGGGTCTTAAAAAGGGGGATGTGTCCACCTATAGTGCCAATGACGTTCAGAAAATCTGCGGGATGAATTCAGCTATTTATCATGTTGCCTAGGCTTATTAATTGAGATTAGCAAAGCATCCCTAGCAGTCAACTGACCGCAGCCTACTGTACCTGCAATTCTGTAAAAGTTCTCCTTGATTATATGGACAGCTTCATGGCCAGGGAACGCAATAAAGATGTTTTAAAATATCTTCAATGCGAGGCAGACTCTTCTCTTCTTTGTATAGCATTCAGTCAAACAGAGTAGGGTTACATATTCTATATATTGATAGAATAAACTGATTGGTGATTGTGCGGAAAAAAATATAACGTTAAAAAATAAATGATTCTGAATGATCTAAAGGATGTATCCGAGGTCCAATCATTTGTTCCCTTTGTAAAGCACCGCGAACTATGCAGGTTCCGAGGTCAAGTGGATTTTCCAAGGGGCAGAACATAGTGGCGAACAACAATCTGATTGGCAGGGGAAATCACGTATTTATTCACCAAGACAGGCTAAGATCAAGTTAACCTAGTAGGTAGCAGGTTTGCTTCAGAGCATTCGTTGCTATGGTTTCTGATCAGGCTCTCTTTCTGGAGCTGAGTTTGTACAAGTTCTGGTTTGACACATCTCGCTAAATCACTAATCTGACTTTCTGGAATACCCCTCAGATGTCTCAGAGTGCTATATGGTCGATACATCCATTTTGGTCACCGCAAATCCTGGCTGAGCCTCCTTAACACAAGCTGTGCTTACACACTGATACCAAGGCAAGACTCCAAGTGATGAGAGGAGGAGGAGAAAGTCAGTTGCACAACTGCATGCATTCAATGTCTTCCATATTTAACCCAAATCCTCTCAATCAACATCTTCGGTGCCTGTGGAGCAGTTGTTGTTGGGGGTTACCTGCCTTGCTCAATGGCAGAACAGCATATTTTTCCACCTTGCTGACTAGTGGATTTGAACCAGTGACCCTTCGGTTACTGGCCCAACGCTCTTAACCGTTAGGCTAGAGAGGACAGAAGAGAGAGTGGAGAGGAGGGAGAGAGGAAAGAGAGGGGGAAGAGGATAATGAGGGGACTGGGCAGGGCAGGGCAGGGTAGCCAGGTAACCATAGCAACAGGTGAAGCATTACTCAGATCTGGTCTGGTGTGTTCAATGTGTACTCTCTCACCATTAAAAAAAAAAACTCCAAGAGATCAATAGCAATTTCTCTTTTCTGAAATGAACCAGTGACATGGGTAATGATTTTAGGACATGGATCTATTGTTTTTAAGGCTCCCTGTTATATTGATTTCAGCCTGAGGTTCAGATGGAAGATGTCTTAATGGGAGACACACTTACCAAGAACACAAACTTAAAGGTTGTCCATCTTAATACTCGGTCAGAGAGATAGAGAGAGCACAATAGCCTCAACTAATAACTCAAAAGGAAAGGGCAGTCATTTTGTATTGACCCACCACCTACATGGCCAGACAGGGATGTCATTGTGGGTTACTTACAGTAAAGCTCAATACAGAATCAATGGAATGGGTGGAAGGATACATGACAGAGAGGTCAGTGATAAGACTAATAGGAGTGGGTGGAAGGAGACATGAGAGAGAGCAGGCCAGCAGGTAGCCTGTGGTTAGAGCGTTGGGCCAGTAACTGAAAGGTTGCTGGATCGAGCCCCCAAGCTGACAAGGTAGAAATATGTTGTTCTGAACAAGGCAGTTAACAAACTGTTCCCCGGTAGGCAGTCATTGCAAATAAGAATTTGTTCTTAACTGACTTGCCTAGTTAAATAAATCAAAACAAATAGAAGTCAGTGATGAGGCTAATAAGAGTGGGTGGAAGGATACAGAGAGGCCAGGGATAAGGCTAATAGGAGTGGGTGGAAGGATACAGAGGCCAGGGATAAGGCTAATAGGAGTGGGTGGAAGGATACAGAAGCCAGGGATAAGGCTAATAGGAGTGGGTGGAAGGATACAGAGGGCAGGGATAAGGCTAATAGGAGTGGGTGGAAGGATACAGAGGCTAGGGATAAGGCTAATAGGAGTGTGTGGAAGGATACAGAGGCCAGGGATAAGGCTAATAGGAGTTGGTGGAAGGATACAGAGGCCAGGGATAAGGCTAATAGGAGTGGGTGGAAGGATACAGAGGCCAGGGATAAGGCTAATAGGAGTGGGTGGAAGGATACAGAGAGGCCAGGGATAAGGCTAATAGGAGTGGGTGGAAGGATACAGAGGCCAGGGATAAGGCTAATAGGAGTGGGTGGAAGGATACAGAGGGCAGGGATAAGGCTAATAGGAGTGGGTGGAAGGATACAGAGGGCAGGGATAAGGCTAATAGGAGTGGGTGGAAGGATACAGAGAGGCCAGGGATAAGGCTAATAGGAGTGGGTGGAAGGATACGGAGAGGCCAGGGATAAGGCTAATAGGAGTGGGTGGAAGGATACAGAGAGGCCAGGGATAAGGCTAATAGGAGTGGGTGAAAGGATACAGAGGCCAGGGATAAGGCTAATAGGAGTGGGTGGAAGGATACAGAGGCCAGGGATAAGGCTAATAGGAGTGGGTGGAAGGATACAGAGGCCAGGGATAAGGCTAATAGGAGTGGGTGGAAGGATACAGAGGCCAGGGATAAGGCTAATAGGAGTGGGTGGAAGGATACAGAGGCCAGGGATAAGGCTAATAGGAGTGGGTGGAAGGATACAGAGGCCAGGGATAAGGCTAATAGGAGTAGGTGGAAGGATACAGAGGCCAGGGATAAGGCTAATAGGAGTGAGTGGAAGGATACAGAGACCAGGGATAAGGCTAATAGGAGTGGGTGGAAGGATACAGAGAGGCCAGGGATAAGGCTAATAGGAAGGGGGGGGAGGATACAGAGGCCAGGGATAAGGCTAATAGGAGTGGGTGGAAGGATACAGAGGCCAGGGATAAGGCTAATATGAGTGGGTGGAAGGATACAGAGGTCAGGGATAAGGCTAATATGAGTGGGTGGAAGGATACAGAGGGCAGGGATAAGGCTAATAGGAGTGGGTGGAAGGATACAGAGGGCAGGGATAAGGCTAATAGGAGTGGGTGGAAGGATACAGAGGCCAGGGATAAGGCTAATAGGAGTGGGTGGAAGGATACAGAGGCCAGGGATAAGGCTAATAGGAGTGGGTGGAAGGATACAGATGCCAGGGATAAGGCTAATAGGAGTGGGTGGAAGGATAGAGGCCAGGGATAAGGCTAATAGGAGTGGGTGGAAGGATACATAGGCCAGGGATAAGGCTAATAGGAGTGGGTGGAAGGATACAGAGGCCAGGGATAAGGCTAATAGGAGTGGGTGGAAGGATACAGAGGCCAGGGATAAGGCTAATAGGAGTGGGTGGAAGGATACAGAGGCCAGGGATAAGGCTAATAGGAGTGGGTGGAAGGATACAGATGCCAGGGATAAGGCTAATAGGAGTGGGTGGAAGGATACAGAGGCCAGGGATAAGGCTAATAGGAGTGGGTGGAAGGATACAGAGGCCAGGGATATGGCTAATAGGAGTGGGTGGAAGGATACAGAGGCCAGGGATAAGGCTAATAGGAGTGAGTGGAAGGATACAGAGGCCAGGGATAAGGCTAATAGGAGTGGGTGGAAGGATACAGAGGCCAGGGATAAGGCTAATAGGAGTGGGTGGAAGGATACAGAGGCCAGGGATAAGGCTAATAGGAGTGGGTGGAAGGATACAGAGAGGCCAGGGATAAGGCTAATAGGAGTGGGTGGAAGGATACAGAGGCCAGGGATAAGGCTAATAGGAGTGGGTGGAAGGATACAGAGGCCAGGGATAAGGCTAATAGGAGTGGGTGGAAGGATACAGAGGCCAGGGATAAGGCTAATAGGAGTGGGTGGAAGGATACAGAGGCCAGGGATAAGGCTAATAGGAGTGGGTGGAATGATACAGAGAGGCCAGGGATAAGGCTAATAGGAGTGGGTGGAAGGATACAGAGGCCAGGGATAAGGCTAATAGGAGTGGGTGGAAGGATACAGAGGCCATTGATAAGGCTAATAGGAGTGGGTGGAAGGATACAGAGGCCAGGGATAAGGCTAACAGAGAAGTTGTATATATTGTCCCATCCAGCTAATCGTCTGTCTGTATTGAAAAGTATTGAAAAGTCCAACACATCATCACTGAAAATAAACTTTGATATGAAATGACAGTACGTTTCCCAGATACCCCCTTATTCTAATTATCTTCCAAAGACAACAATGAAATTGTAATTTTACTCAACAAGCTTTTTTAAGTTCAGCTCACTTCAATAATAGTTTGTTGAGTAAACAAACTTTAACATTTTTTGCTCAAATTATTGGAATTTTAATGTCCACTCAACTCACAGAATAACGCTGATTAAACAGTTGGCTAAAGCTGTCTTTTTTAAAGTGTACAGTGCACTATTTTTGACCAGGGCCCACTATGTAGGGAATAGGGTCCCATTTGGGACACAGTGAAACAACCCTATCAGATAAGATGAAGATAAAGAGTTAGGAGGTGCTTTCCGCTCCTGAAGCACGCCATAATGTCCTTCTAATGTTGCAGAGAGATGTTGTGATCATGTAGGCATCATTTGATATGGTATCATCGTTCTGTGGTCACTGAGAGGGCACGATGATGGGGGCCATCACATTTAGGTTGGTGGCCATCTCATTTAGGATGTGTCCCAAATGGGTCCTGGTCAAAATAAGTGCACTACATAGGGAATAGGGTGCCATTTGGGACACATAGGATGACATCTGAATGACAGTTTGGATGGTGTAGGAAGGAACAGGAGCTGTAGGACATAAAGACATGAGATAAAGAAGAAGTAACATCCATATCAGCCCTCAGTCAGTTAGGTCAGCCCTCTGTCTGCTACCCTCTGTCAGTTAGGTCAGCCCTCTGTCTGCTACCCTCTGTCAGTTAGGTCAGCCCTCTGTCTGCTACCCTCTGTCTGTTAGGTCAGCCCTCTGTCTGCTACCCTCTGTCAGTTAGGTCAGCCCTCTGTCTGCTACCCTCTGTCAGTTAGGTCAGCCCTCTGTCTGCTACCCTCTGTCAGTTAGGTCAGCCCTCTGTCTGCTACCCTCTGTCAGTTAGGTCAGCCCTCTGTCTGCTACCCTCTGTCAGTTAGGTTAGCCCTCTGTCTGCTACCCTCTGTCAGTTAGGTCAGCCCTCGGTCTGCTACCCTCTGTCAGTTAGGTCAGCCCTCTCTCATCTACAGAAAGAGACAGCTACACAGACTATGAGTGGGCGGAATGGCCAGCAGACAGCCATATTTGGGGGGGAGAGAGAGAGAGAGATTCATTAATAGAGGCTTGCATGGGATCATCAGAAGTAGTCATAGAGAGGGCTGATGATACAGTCATAGAAATAGAGGTACTAGAACATGCTTACTCATTCAAGTCAGCAATGTGGTGACCGGCAGCCATATTTAGTGTACCCATAAGAGAATAGTACCTATTTCTCTGGGAACAGTTCAGTACAGTGTGTGTCTAAGGCTGGGGCTACTGTAAGAGATGAGAGATGAAAGAGAATCATTGTGCCTGCCTGACTTTCAAGCAGTGCTTCAAGCCCACCAGCCAGCCAAAAGGGCAGGAAGAGGGAGTGGTTGGTGTGTAGTGCTCTATGCCAGAGTGCTACTGACTCTAACAAAAAATATAAAGCCAACATGTAAAGTGTTGGTCCCATGTCTCATGAGATGAAATAAAAGATCACAGACGATCCATACTCACAAAAAGCTTATTTCTCTCAAATGTGCACAAATGTGTTCACTGTTCGTGAGGATTTTTCCTTTGCCAAGATAATCCATCCACCTGACAGGCCTGCCATATTGTTAGGTACGCAACACCCCACTACAACGCAACTCCCCATGGAGTGAGAGGTATGTGGTTGTAGGTGTGGGTAAGGATGACAGAGGATATTTACCATTAGGGAATGTGTTTCCTTCACACAGTAAGGTGGGGAAAAGGGGCTGGACAGAACCAAAGCAAAGAAGGTAAGTTAACGTTCCCCCCCCTCGTACCTTACCTGCCTACCCACTGGTTACCTATTCTTAACCCAACCTAGCACGCTGACCAAACTACAGGGGGTGGTCCGCCCAGGTCTTACCTAGCGTGCAGAGACAGCCTAAATAATACGGGTATATGTATGTCCGCAGACCTCTTGTCTAAAAACTCCCAAAGGTGCCTTCCCCCCTGAGAACCAATGAAACAGAATAAGTCACCAAACACAATGAAAAATTAGAAATAAACCAAAAACACTATGTACTATGGCAAACACATACCCCTACAGGACTGGCTACAAAATACAACAAATTTACCAGACCAACAACCAGCACATCACATACAAAGGAGCTCTCTCCTAACAAAGGAACACTGGCTTTTCAAGCTGCAGAGGGAGCCGGTAATTGCAGACAGCTGTATCCCCTGACGAGAGGGCGGGGTCAGAGCTCCAATCTGTAATGGGGCCGACCAATCAGCAGCTTGGAATCCAGGAAGCCATCCTGAAACATATACACATACATACAAACCCACAACACAGAAACGGGGAACGTAACACATATCAAGAAGCTGATTAAATAGCACGATCATTACCAAGGTGCACCTTGTGCTGGGGAGAATAAAAGGCCACTCTAAAATGTGCAGTTTTGTCACACAACACAATGCCACAGATGTCTCAAGTTTTGAGGGAGCGTGAAATTGGCATGCTGACTGCAGGAATGTCCACCACAGCTTTTGCCAGAGAATTGAATGTTATTTTCTCTACCATAAGCTGCCTCCAACGTCGTTTTCGAGAATTAAGTCTAACCGGATTCAAAACCACAGACAACGTGTCAGCCCAGGACTTCCACATCCAGCTTCTTCACCTGCGGTATCGAGACCAGCTAGTCTGACAGATGATAAAACTGAGGAGTATTTCTGTCTGTAATAAAGCCCTTTTGTGGGGAAAAACTCATTCTGATTGGCTGGGTCTGGCTTCCCAGTGGGTGGGCCTTGCTCCCAAGTGGGTGGGCCTATGCCCTCCCAGGCCCACCCATGGCTGCTCCCCTGCCCAGTCATGTGAAATCCATAGATTAGGGCCAAATTAATTCATTTAAAATGACTGATTTCCTTATATGAACTGTAACTCAGTAAAATTGTTGAAATTGTTGCATGTTGCATTTATATTTTTGTTCAGTGTATACAGTTGAAGTCTGAAGTTTACATACACTTGGGTTGGAGTCATTAAAACCCATTTTCAACCACTCCATAAATTTCTTGTTAACAAGCTATAGTTTTGGCAAGTCGGTTAGGACATCTACTTTGTGCATGACACAAGTAATCTTTCCAACAATTGGTTACAGACAGATTATTTCACTGTATCACAATTCCAGTGGGTCAGAAGTTCACATACACTAAGTTGACTGTGCCTTTAAAACAGCTTGGAAAATTCCAGAAAAGGATGTCATGGCTTTAGAAGCTTCTGATAAGCTAATTGACATAATTTAAGTCAATTGGATGTACCTGAGGATGTATTTCAAGGCCTACCTTCAAACTCAGTGCCTCTTTGCTTGACGGGAAAATGGGAAAATCAAAAGAAATCAGCAAAGACCTCAGAAAAAAAATTGTAGACCTCTGCAAGTCTGGTTCATCCTTGGGAGTCACTTCCAAATGCCTGAAAGTACCACGTTCATCTGTAAATCAATCCCAGAACAACAGCTAAGGAGCTTGTGAAGATGCTGGAGGAAACAAGTACAAAAGTATCTAAATCCACAGTAAAATTAGTCTTATATCGACATAACTTGAAAGGCCACTCAGCAAGGAAGAAGCCACTGCTTCAAAACCGCCATAAAAAAGCCAGACTACAGTTTGCAACTGCATGTGGGGACAAAGATGGTACTTTTTGGAGAAATGTCCTCTGGTCTGATAAAACAAAAATATAACTGTCATAATGAACATCGTTATGTTTGGAGGAAAAAGGGGGAGGCTTGCAAGCTGAAGAACATCATCCCAACCGTGAAGCACGGGGGTGGCAGCATCATGTTGTGAGGGTGCTTTGCTGCACGAGAGACTGGTTCACTTCACAAAATAGATGGCATCATGAGGACGGAAAATTATGTGGATATATTGAAGCAACATCTCAAGACATCAGTCAGAAAGTTAAACTTGGTCGCAAATGGGTCTTCCAAATGGACAATGACCCCAAGCATACATTCAAAGTTGTGGCAAAATGGCTTAAGGACAACAAAGTCAAAGTATTGGAGTGGCCATCACAACGCACTGACCTCAATCCGATAGACAATTTGTGGGCAGAACTGAAAAAGCATGTCGAAGCAAGGAGGCCGACAAACCTGACTCAGTTACACCAGCTCTGTCAGGAGGAATGGGCCCAAATTCACCCAACTTATTGTGGGAAGCTTGTTGAAGACTACCCGAAAAGCTTGACTCAAGTTAAACAACTTAAAGGCAATGATACCAAATACTAATTGAGTGTATGTAAACTTCTGACCCACTGGGAATGTGATGAAAGAAATTAAAGCTGAAATAAATCACTACTATTATTCTGACATTTCACATTCTTAAAATAAAGTGGTGATCCTAACTGACCTAAAACAGGGAATTTTTACTAGGATTAAATGTAAAAACTGAGTTTAAATGTATTTGTCTAAGGTGTATGTAAAAGTCTGACTTAAACTTTAATATCCAGTGACTATGGACTGGACATAAATACATGTTTTAGACTATACACACACACATTTTTTAAAACCTTTTTTTTACCTACATGCATAGACACACACACACACACACACACACACCGAGAGAGTATATACACAAACATTACACGCAAAGCTCACCCAGTGTTCTCAGAGAAACACAGAAAGGCATAATGTTGTGTAAAATAAGGTATAAGTGGACAGCTTTATGGGAAATAGGTTAAAGGCCCTGTGTGCTCAGTGGAGAGATGACCTCTGATCTAGTGCTCTCAGTATGATACTGAGCCTGACCTCTCCTCATACATACTGTCCTCCCTCCACCTCCACTCACAGCGGGAACACAGTCCAACCCTGCATCTTCACACAGACACGATCTCGCTCTCTCTCTCTGTCTCTCTCTCGTGTGCTCCATAAGGGCTTTGACCGGCTAACGCCATCGGCCTGCTACCCAGGGGTGCACAGCAGTCTCCATGCCAATCAACTGCACTCCGGGGTCTGGAAAATGAAGTCACCTTTATAAAAGACACACTGTAGAGACACACATTTATACTGTATCCTTGACTGTCTGTGTACAAACAGCCTCTGACGACTCACACCATGTCGCACCATCCACCCACAGAGAGAGAGAGAGAGCGAGAGAGAGAGATAGAGAGAGAGAGAAAGAGAGAGAGGAAACAGAGAGCGTGGTATTGAAAGCGCAAAGTAAAACGAGAGAAAATGAGAAGTGAGGGAAATATGCAACATAGAGGTAGGGAGGTTAACTAAATGCCGTCATCTCAATTAATCTAGTCAGTGTTATGACAGCAGTGTACGCTGCAATAGACAAGGAGTCTATATGGTTCCCTTTATGTACAGTAGAGCTTCACTACATGACCAAACGTATGTGGACACCTGCTCGTCGAACATCTCATTCCAAAATCATGGGCATTAATATGGAGTTGCTCCCCCCTTTAATGCTATAACAGCCTCCACTCTTCTGGGAAGGCTTTCCACTAGATGTTGGAACAATGCTGCGGGGACTTGCTTCCATTCAGCCACAAGAGCATTAGTGAGGTCGGGAAATGATGTTGGGCGATTAGGCCTGGCTCGCAGTCAGCGTTCCAGTTCATCCCAAAGGAGTTCGATGGACTTGAGGTCAGGGCTCTGATCTCGGCAAACCATTGCTGTATGGACCTCACTATGTGCACGGGGGCGTTGTCACGCTGAAACAGGAAAGGGTCTTCCCCAAACTGTTGTAAACTTGTATTTTACGTATTTGGGTAGGACTTTATAATAACCATACATAATAAAGCATTTATAATAGTTAAAATAATGTGTTAATAATTTCTCCATTCATAAGATGTTTAATATAGGTTCTTATAAACCATTTACTAATCATTAGTTAAGTCTTGTTGCGTGGCCTAATCTGAAGGGTGTGTTTTGAGTGACCAGTGTAAAGCCATTTGTGAAAATAGTCTGCAGTTAAAAAACTGAAGCACTGGAAGCATTTAAAGGTTATACATGTAACATGTGTACCTCAATCACATATCAGTCCCCCTAGCTGTTGTGTGTAGGCTACATCTCCCTGTGTTATGATGACATCACCCTGTTTTATGATGACATCACCCAGTTTTACGATGACATCACCCTGTTTTATGATGACATCACCCTGTTTTACGATGACATCACCCTGTTTTATGATGACATCACATTGTTTTATGATTAGTTTGCAATCACAAGATTGACATCATTAACAAAACCTTCACATTACAACTCTTCCTCACATTCTTGCAACAGTTGTTTTTGAACGGGGTATAATAGTAGGTGCCAGGCTCCCCGGTTTGTGTCAAGAACTGCAATGCTGCTGGGTTTTTCATGCTTAACGCTTTCAACACCTTGGCGAATTGAGGCTGTTCTGGGGAGGGGGGTTGCTATCAAATCCAAGATGCCATTGCCTGCCATTGTTCCCTTGAGCAAGGTACTTAACACCCCACAACAGCAGCTCCCTGGGCAGCCCCCCAACACCTCTCCAAAACCTGTCTATGTATGTAAGTGTGTCTTTCAGAGGCGTTGGATTAAAAGCGGAGGTTACATTTCGGTTGGCCTTTGTGTGCAATTGACCAGTAAAGTGATCTTATCTATGTATCATAGCAGCTCAACCGCCTTGGCTGATGGAAGATGGAAAGACAGACTGTTGAAATGGATGGCTGTTATACTGTAAAGCCTGGATCTGCGTCCCAAATGGGAACCTATTACCTACATAGTGCACTACCCAACATGGGCCCTGGCCAAAAGTAGTGTACCGTATATGGAATAGGGTGCTATTTGGGATGACAAATCTGTGCCAGACGGAGAGCTACCTTCAACTCCGTTAATAGTCATTTGAAAGCTTAAACAGCTAAACAGTATTCTGTCTGATGGTAAAGGCTTTCCCAATACAACAAGAGGTTCCTTACACTGCAGGGTAGAGCAGCTAGCTACCCTGCACAGTGGGGTCATGTCATCTGTGTGACCTGCTAGGCTGTCACGGGAGAAGGGTGTGTGTATGTGCTCCCATGGGACCACACCTCAACGTTCTTCTTCCTGTCCCCATGACAGAACTAGGAAGTGACGACACATTGTGTCTCTGTGTGTGTGTGTGTGTGTGTGTGTGTGTGTGTGTGTGTGTGTGTGTTAGCTGTGGCCGATGTGTTCTAACAAGGCAAAAGACACAAGTTCTATAGTCTACCAGTCTCTGTAGTGTGTATGTGTGTGTGTGTGTGTGTGTTTGTGCCTCTGTGTGGGTGTGTGTGTGTGTGTGCCTCTGTGTGGGAGTGTGTGTGTGTGTGTGCCTCTGTGTGGGTGTGTGTGTGTCTCTGTGTGGGTGTGTGCGTATGTGTGATTTTGCATGCATCCCTGGGCACCAACATGTGTGTAAAACAGTGATAGGATAGTAACCCCCTCTTATGTTAATGTGTGCGTACAGTAGCTTGCTGCTGTATGCTATTCGCTGTGCACCCCCCAGCCCCCCTCTATAAGGTAAAGGAAAAGGCCATAGTGCATCTGGATGAGCCAATGTGATGTGATGTATCCTGACAGAGATTTAGCCCACGCTAGCTAGATACTGTAGCTACCACTGTTACATTTTGACAACATTACCTCACAGCAGAGGGAGAGCAGAGAGAGGAATAGAAAACCCCACGGTGACATTTTCAACCTGATGCGTTTGTGGACAGCTAAGATACAGGCTAGAGGCTACTGCTGCGGATGATGGGGGTTAGGGTGGGAGTCACATACACACACAACTCACACACGACACACGCTGTGCGGCCCGACGCCAATCCTAAGATTCCCTTCTTTACTTTGGATCATCTTCAAAGTGTCTCTTCCCCCACATCTTTATGCGGCTGCACCAGGCTCACGCTCGCTAACTAGGCAAGTCAGTTAAGAACAAATTCTTATTTACAATGACGGCCTACCCCGGCCCAACCCGGACAATGCTGGGCCAATTGTGTGCCGCCTTATGGGCCTCCCAATCACGGCCGGTTGTGATACAGCCTGGAATCGAACCAGGGTCTGTAGTGACGCCTCTAGCACTTTGAAAAAGACACCATCTACATCCTCATCCCGATAACTCTCTTTCGGTGTCTTTCCACCTCTCTCCATCCATGTCCATCTCTCTCTCTCTCTCTCTCAATTCAAGGGGCTTTATTGGCATGGGAAACATGTGTTAACATTGCCAAAGCAAGTGAGGTAGATAATATACAAAAGTGAAATAAACAATAAAAATGAACAGTAAACATTAAACAAACAGACATTACAAATGCCATATTATATACATCTCTCTCTCTGTCTCTCTCCATCCCTCTCTGTCTCTCTCCATCCATTTCCATCCCTCTCTGTCTCTCTCTCTCTCTCCATCCATTTCCATCTCTCTCGCTCTGTCTCTCTCCATCCATTTCCATCCATCTCTGTGTCTCTCTCTCTCGCTCTCTCTCTCTCTGTCTCTCTTCATCCATTTCCATCCCTCTCTGTCCCTCTCACTCCATCCTCACCTCTGCAGCATCATTTTCAGCTCCACTCTGATGTGATGGCCATATTGTACATCTCTCCGCACCTTATGCTGTAGGATCATTGGGGACTGATTTCCAATGAAACAACATCACAGTTCAGCACAGTGCAGTACGTCTCCTCTTCCCTACAATCATTCTAAGCGATGATAGAATAGCCTCCAAATATTCTTTATTCCTCTCTCCCTCTTCCTGTCGCTCTTTATTTGAGGTTGATGAATGGATGTGAGATTACATGGAGCATGCCTCATTAGGAGAAATTAATGAGCATGTCTGCCACATCTCTATTGGGATTCTGTTATCAGCACAACCAACTGAGCAGAGTTTGATCCGAGCGAGCACTGGGCTGAAATTCAAACCCAGAGGCAGTTTGTGTGTGTGTGTGTGTGTGTGTACAGGAAGGGCTGGGTCTCTTTAATCTCCCAGCCTCTGCTCCATGACAGCGGGACATCAATATTTGAGAACCCTCTTCTTCTTCTCCCTACCCCTTCCTCTGGCATCAACTCTTTATTGCTCTCTCTATCTCCCCCGGCTCTCTCTCTCTATCTCCCCGGCTCTCTCTCCCTCTCTATCTCCCCCGGCTCTCTCTCCCTCTCTATCTCCCCCGGCTCTCTCTCCCTCTCTATCTCCCCCAGCTCTCTCTCCCTCTCTATCTCCCCGGCTCTCTTTCTCTCCCTCTCTATCTCCCCGGCTCTCTTTCTCTCTATCTCCCCGGCTCTCTCTCCCTCTCTCTTTCTCTCCCCCGGATCTCTCTCCCTCTCTCTATCTCCCCCGGCTCTCTCTCCCTCTCTCCCCCGGCTCTCTCTCCCTCTCTCTCTATCTCCCCCGGCTCTCTCTCTATCTCCCCCGGCTCTCTCTCTCTATCTCCCCGGCTCTCTCTCTCTATCTATCTCTCTCTCTATCTCCCCCGGCTCTCTCTCCCTCTCTATCTCCCCCGGCTCTCTCTCCCTCTCTATCTCCCCCAGCTCTCTCTCCCTCTCTATCTCCCCGGCTCTCTCTCCCTCTCTCTCTCTATCTCCCCGGCTCTCTCTCCCTCTCTATCTCCCCGGCTCTCTCTCCCTCTCTATCTCCCCCAGCTCTCTCTCCCTCTCTATCTCCCCCGGCTCTCTCTCCCTCTCTCTCTCTATCTCCCCCGGCTCTCTCTCTCTATCTCCCCCGGCTCTCTCTCCCTCTCTATCTCCCGGCTCTCTCCCTCTCTCTATCTCCCCGGCTCTCTCTCCCTCTCTCTCTCTCTCTCTCTCTATCTCCCCCGGCTCTCTCTCCCTCTCTCTCTCTCTATCTCCCCCGGCTCCCTCTCCCTCTCTCCCCCGGCTCTCTCTCCTCTCTATCTCCCCGGCTCTCTCTCCCTCTCTATCTCCCCGGCTCTCTCTCCCCGGCTCTCTCTCCCTCTCTCTCTCTATCTCCCCGGCTCTCTCTCCCTCTCTATCTCCCCCGGCTCTCTCTCCCCCGGCTCTCTCTCCCTCTCTATCTCCCCGGCTCTCTCTCCCTCTCTATCTCCCCGGCTCTCTCTCCCTCTCTCTCTCTCTTCCTCTCTCTATTTCCCCCGGCTCTCTCTCCCTCCCTCTCTCTCTCTCCCCCGGCTCTCTCTCTCTCTCTCCATCTCCCTCTCTCTATCTCCCCCGGCTCTCTCTCTCTCTCTCTTTCGCATGACTTAGAGTTGTCTTGGCATCCAGCCAATTTGTCTTTCACCTTCCCCTGTTACAGAACTTCAGAACATCCTCATGTCATTTCAGCAAACCATGATGCCCACCATCTCAGATTATTTACAAATCATTTCTGTATTTAGAAACAGATAAGATTAGCATTCTGCAACATTATTGTTGAAATAGAATTTGATCTCTGAGAAATTAGGCAAATTAATTACACCCAAATTGTCCGTTTTAATGTATAGGATTCATATAATATTCAATAAATATAGTACCTAACATCTGATTAGGACCGTGTGGACCAAGCCTTTTTCTAACAATGAGTAAGATGTGAGGAATCCAAAGAAATTGTCAAATTAGTTTATGGACAAGCTATGACAGTAACCCATGCTTTGGTTTTGTTTACCTGGCATTTCCACGCTTCATGTCCAAATCATCTACGTGGGAGTGGCAGGTTTTCTAACGATTAGAGAGGCTAGCCAACAACTGGCAACCCTGGTTCAAAACCTGGGTCCGACTGTAAAAATCTGTTGGGAAGTGAGCTGGCAACCGGAGGGTTACAGATATCAAATCCTAGTTGCCATTGCCTGCCGTTGTGCCCTTGAGCAAGGTACTTAACCCCCCACAACAAGAGCTCCCTGGGTGCCCACCTCGCCAAAAGGAAACCTGTCTTTCGGAGGACTTGGGTTAAAAGCGGAAGTCAGATTTCGGTTGGACCTTGTGTGTAATTGACAAATAATGTGATCATAACCGACACAATCAGTTTTTTGATTCTTCAGGATGATTTGGACATGAAGCGTAAAAATGCTAATATAGGTACCATTGACTTGAATTTGATTTGTGCCACAAATGCTAAAAAGTTAGCATTTTAAATAGTGGACAACAAAACCAGACTGCTTACAGGGTAAGGAAACCAATATGTAATTTGATAATTGGAGCAACTATCACTTTAACGTTGAACTTGTACATTTTTTTTAAGAAATCACATTGAACAACACCCCCTAGTGGTCATAACCTGGTAATATAAGGATGTAGGATGGGACATAAACCTAACAACTTCAATGACTAATTCTCTGAACAGGGGAGAAAAAACATCATCAAATTCACTGGGAATACATTACATAGGATAAAGAAACAATACTCCAAGCCACGGGCTCCATACAACTTGTCAGACACAGAGAACTGATACTATACACTGAATGTACAAAACATTAAGAACACCTTCCTAATATTGAGCTGCACCCTTTCACCTGCATTCACCTGGTCAGTCTACGTCATGTTCATAATGTTTTGTACACTCAGTGTATACTGGTTGTTGGGTGGGATTGGCATGGAGTGTGGAGGGTCCGTGGGTGGCTTTTTACCATTTCTTTACATTCCTCATGTCTAAATCATTTTCAGAAAAAGTTTGGTCCAAATCAGATGTTAGGTACTATATTTATTGAATATTATATGAATCCTATAAATTTAAATGGGTAATTTGAGTGTAATCAATAAGCTTAATTTCTCAGAGCTCAAATTATATTTCAACAAAATAATGTTGCAGGAATGCTAATCTTATCTGTTTCTAACAACAGAAACAATTTCAGAACAATCTGAGATGGAGGCTGTCAATCCTCTTTCTAGTGCTTTTTGAGCTGAACGACCCTCACCCCCATTTTGACACCCCTGGCTTAGCATAGACCCTCTGGAGGGGTGGATGGAGTTCTAATCGTTTTTCCACATTGAGGAATCCATTCATTATTTATTGTTGAATATCAATATCGTTGTTATGCGTAGTAATTATTACTCCACAAACTCACATCCAAAACTTTTGGACTTCTAAGCCTCAAGTTGTTTAAAGTTACAGTGTGAGATCTGAGTTCCGGGGTTGTGTAAGGACAGTGGTATGGTCATGTGGACTTATCTTTCAGAGCCCGGAGGCTGAGGAGTGAGTCAAGGCTATGAAGCAGTGTAGCTGAAAACACACTAGTCCAGTCTGGGTATGATAGAATAGGTCTCCTCACAGGGATACATGGACAGAGAAACCATCATCTCATTTCTTTGTCACTGAGATTTGTTAGAGACCTGACATACCGTGTTCTACAACGGAGCACAAACCTTCATTTAGAGAGAGGGGGGCTATTGTGAAGCTACAAAGAAATCTGTCCTCCTGCAATTACGGTTCTCTAGTCTATCTCCCCCCTCTTTTGTGTTACTTCTGGGCCCATAGAGGGAGCCAGCGATGGGCTTGGGGGTGTGAGATTGCACCCATTGCTCTGGGTAATGAATGTTATTTATTTAGTTAGTTATTTGCTGTGTCGTGTCACTGCTGTGCCTCATATAGGCATAGTACAGAAGTTATTTTCAGCCTCCGAGAGATAGTCCCTCACATGCAACAGGTGTCATGGTAACTCAAAATCACAAAGCTGTCCTGTTCCTGGCTCTAATTACCTTCTCTTCTCACCCATCGTGGTAAATCTAAATCACATTAAAAAAAAGCACTGCAGGGACAAGGAGTTGTTTCTCACGGGAGAAACAGAGGAAAATGACCTTTCTTTATGATGTTATGCTGCCCGGTACGTGCTATCCATGAACTCAAAAGGTCTCTGCTACAGGCCCTCAGAGAGTCAATAGCTGCATAGCGAGCAGTTTATTCATG
The DNA here is from genome assembly GCF_018296145.1 of Oncorhynchus tshawytscha. Classification (NCBI taxonomy): domain Eukaryota; kingdom Metazoa; phylum Chordata; class Actinopteri; order Salmoniformes; family Salmonidae; genus Oncorhynchus; species Oncorhynchus tshawytscha. The sequence goes on from NC_056454.1 coordinate 39,862,864, forward strand.
TAACGGCCAAACGACTGGGCCACATATGATAGATGACTGACTCCCAGCCAGAGAGAAGTCAGGAGCTAAAGGGTTACACGCCTGTGTGTACAGGCATATGGATCATGTTAAATGTGAAACTATGTTATTCATGTATTGATGGACTCAGTTATTATGTGACTAAGGCATATTGATTGAGGTTATTGATCTAGAATTACTTTTGACAGAGTCACATTTCTGCCTGGCACCCTATTTCCTACATAGTGCACTCAGTTGGGCCCTGTCCCCCTATTTCCTACATAGTGCACTTTACTGGTGCCCTGTCACCCTATTTCCTACATAGTGCACTCTACTGGTGCCCTGTCCCCCTATTTCCAACATAGTGCACTCTACTGGTGCCCTGTCACCCTATTTCCTACATAGTGCACTCAGTCTGGTCAAAATGAGTGCAAATAGGGTGCCATTTGGAATTCAATCAAGATGTCTGTGACCGTTCCTGAACCACAGCATTCTGAGGTTTTCATTAATGCAGCAGCCATTGTGGGGCTGGTAATGTAATGTGTGCTTGGATGCCTTACCCATTGAAGCAAACATGGCAGTGTAGAGACTGGGGTCAAAAGTGCATATAGAGAACTACAGTCTCCTTCGTCCACCCAGAGTTTGGAGGACAATGATATCTGCTGCTAGTCACTAGCATAACATTCTAGCATTAACTCCTTGAAGCATCTCCATGGTTACCACCACACATTGTGTCACCTCCCATACGCAAAGGGTGGCTACAAATATAGCACCAGGCAACTAGACACGACTATACCCTCCTTCCTAGTCACTGTTCACACATGTATACCATGTATACCCACACACACACACAACAATTAATATTCACACGCATACCCAAGCACACATACAAGACACATACTGTACAATAATGATTTCCCTCCAGGTATCAAGTCTAAAATGAATATTGTGTTCTTTAAGATGACACACGCGTTCCTTAGAGGATTAGGCTTCCCATTGTAGTGAATAATCATGTAGGCTGTATAAAGGTTACCTAAAGGTGTTATATTTTCCTCACACAAGGGAGGCTGAGTGAAATGTAGGAGGAGGGATTTAGGGATGGGGAGGGAGGGAGGTAAGGGGAGACTGGGGGAGGATGAGAGAGGCTGAAGGGGGACTGAGGGAGGATTAAGGTAAGCAAAAAGGTGAAATGGGTCCACACTCAAAAAGATGTTGCATAAAGCTTAAGGTTGAGGGAGGAAGAGGGGAAAACTAGGGGATAGAGAGAGGGAGGAAGATAGGGAGGGAGGGAGGGAGGGAGGGAGGGAGGGAGGGAGGGAGGGAGGGAGGGAGGGAGGGAGGGAGGGAGGGAGGGAGGGAGGGAGGGAGGGAGGGAGGGAGGAAAACTAGGGGATAGAGAGAGGGAGGAAGATAAGGAGGGAGGGAGGGAGGGAGGGAGGGAGGGAGGGAGGAGGGAGGGAGGGAGGGAGGGAGGGAGGGAGGGAGGGAGGGAGGGAGGGAGGGGGGGGGAAAACTAGGGGATAGAGAGAGGGAGGAAGATAAGGAGGGAGGGAGGGAGGGAGGGAGGGAGGGAGGGAGGGAGGGAGGGAGGGAGGGAGGGAGGGAGGGAGGGAGGGGGAGGGAGGGAGGGAGGGAGGGAGGGAGGGAGGGAGGGAGGGAGGGAGGGAGGAAAACTAGGGGATAGAGAGAGGGAGGAAGATAAGCAGGGAGGGAGGGAGGGAGAGGGGAAAACTAGGGGATAGAGAGAGGGAGGAAGATAAGGAGGGAGGGAGGGAGGGAGGGAGGAGGGAGGGAGGGAGGGAGGGAGGGAGGGAGGGAGGGAGGGAGGGAGGGAGGGAGGGGGAGGGAGGGAGGGAGGGAGGGAGGGAGGAAAACTAGGGGATAGAGAGAGGGAGGAAGATAAGGAGGGAGGGAGGGAGGGAGGGAGAGGGGAAAACTAGGGGATAGAGAGAGGGAGGAAGATAAGGAGGGAGGGAGGGAGGGGGAGGGAGGGAGGGAGGGAGGGAGGGAGGGAGGGAGGGAGGGAGGGAGGGAGGGAGGAAAACTAGGGATAGAGAGAGGGAGGAAGATAAGGAGGGAGGGAGGGAGGGAGGGAGGGAGAGGGGAAAACTAGGGGATAGAGAGAGGGAGGAAGATAAGGAGGGAGGGAGGGAGGGAGGGAGGGAGGGAGGGAGGGAGGGAGGGAGGGAGGGAGGGGGAGGGAGGGAGGGAGGGAGGGAGGGAGGGAGGGAGGGAGGGAGGGAGGGAGGGAGGAAAACTAGGGGATAGAGAGAGGGAGGAAGATAAGGAGGGAGGGAGGGAGGGAGAGGGGAAAACTAGGGGATAGAGAGAGGGAGGAAGATAAGGAGGGAGGGAGGGAGGGAGGGAGGAAGAGGTGAAAACTAGGGGATAGAGAGAGAGAGGAAGATAAGGAGGGAGGGAGGGAGGGAGGGAGGGAGGGAGGGAGGGAGGGAGGGAGGGAGGGAGGGGGGAGGGAGGGAGGGAGGGAGGGAGGGAGGGAGGGGGAGGGAGGGAGGGAGGGAGGGAAACTAGGGGATAGAGAGAAGGAGGAAGATAAGGAGGGAGGGAGGGAGGGAGAGGGGAAAACTAGGGGATAGAGAGAGGGAGGAAGATAAGGAGGGAGGGAGGGAGGGAGGGGGAGGGAGGGAGGGGGAGGGAGGGAGGGAGGGAGGGAGGGAGGGAGGGAGGGAGGGAGGGAGGGAGGGAGGGAGGGAGGAAAACTAGGGGATAGAGAGAGGGAGGAAGATAAGGAGGGAGGGAGGGAGGGAGGGGGGGAGGGAGGGAGGGAGGGAGGGAGGGAGGGAGGGAGGGAGGGAGGGAGGGAGAGGGGAAAACTAGGGGATAGAGAGAGGGAGGAAGATAAGGAGGGAGGGAGGGAGGGAGGAAGAGGTGAAAACTAGGGGATAGAGAGAGAGAGGAAGATAAGGAGGGAGGGAGGGAGGGAGGGAGGGAGGGAGGGAGGGAGGGAGGGAGGGAGGGAGGGAGGGAGGGAGGGAGGGAGGGAGGGAGGGAGGGAGGGAGGGAGGGAGGGAGGGAGGGAGGGAGGGAGGGGGAAAACTAGGGGATAGAGAGAGGGAGGAAGATAAGGAGGGAGGGAGGGAGGAAGATAAGGAGGGAGGGAGGGAGGGAGGGAGGGAGGGAGGGAGGGAGGGAGGGAGGGAGGGAGGGAGGGAGGGAGGGAGGGAGGGAGGGAGGGAGGGAGGGAGGGAGGGGAGGGAGGGAGGGAGGAAAACTAGGGGATAGAGAGAGGGAGGAAGATAAGGAGGGAGGGAGGGAGGGAGAGGGGAAAACTAGGGGATAGAGAGAGGGAGGAAGATAAGGAGGGAGGGAGGGAGGAAGAGGTGAAAACTAGGGGATAGAGAGAGAGAGGAAGATAAGGAGGGAGGGAGGGAGGGAGGGAGAGGGGTATATTGATGATATGGGGTAGTAGTAAGGGGGATGGAGGTTAGGGGATGAAGAAACCTGGCAGAGGAAGAGAGAGGAGGCTGGGGGAAGGAGGAAGAGAGATGATCTGAGTGTTATAGTGATGATGAAAGGTAATAGCTAGGGAGGTCACAGGTCTGAGTGGTATAGTGATGATGAAAGGTAATAGCTAGGGAGGTCACAGGTCTGAGTGTTATAGTGATGATGAAAGGTAATAGCTAGGGAGGCCACAGGTCTGAGTGGTATAGTGATGATGAAAGGTAATAGCTAGGGAGGTCACAGGTCTGAGTGTACGGAGGAAGAGATGCTATGACCCTGAGAGAGGTGACAAGATACCAGCTAAAGACAACTGCATGACACATTCATGAGAACATAGAGAGGCTGGGAGTGGCGGGGTGAGGTAACAGGGTGAGGACAGAGAGAGAAAGAGGGAGAGAAACAATGTCCCAATTGGAACTCGATTTTGTTTAGTGAACTACTTTCGAGGAGGGCTCTGGTCAAAAGCAGTGCACTATGTATGGAATAGAGGGCATTTTTTGGGATGAGGCCACAGTATTTGAAGATCTACCCGGCGGCTGCTGCATGGCTCCACTGACTGACAATGACGATCCAACCTCGTTTTCACTGTCAGATCTTTAAACGGGTCGATCTGAACTAAAGTGCCTCAATGGGGCCTTGACCATGAAATACCCGGCTAGCTTCTAGCAAAGAAAAGCTGGAGCCGAACGGGTAAAAATGCTGAGAAATAAGAGTCAATCTGCCGGAGAAGTAAGTAGATGTGTACAAGACTTATATAAGACAGAGAGCCAGACAGAAGCAGAGCAGATCAAGGCCACTTAGGAGAAGGATTAGTGGAGTATGTAGTGTCATTGAAAAGCAAACAGTCTAATGTTGTAAACAGGCTAGCCTTGGCGTACAGATTGAATCCAGTGTTTAGATATTTACCATTGGAAAGGGATCACGTATCCTCCAATAGTAAGAGGTTGTGATAGAACAGTAAGACATACACAGTGAGTAGCAGAACATGCTGAGAGGCAGTAGAGACCGTCCTTATCCCAGATACACACACACACACACACACGCACACACACACCTGCTTAGTAAGCATGGAGATGGAGGGGATTTATCTTAACCTGCAGAGCAAAACATTACTCAGTAGAGCTCAGTAGCACTCCGAGGCTGTGTGCATTTGGAAGTCAGCATCCCAGTCATTGATGAGAGGGAAGATAAACAAAGCTATTAGAGACGCTGACCAGCGGAGGCACAGTTGAAGTCAGAAGTTTACATACACCTTAGCCAAATACATTTAAACTCAGTTTTTCACAATTCCTGACATTTAATCCTAGTAAAAATCCCCTGTCTTAAGTCAGTTAGGATCACCACTTTATTTTAAGAATGTGAAATGTCAGAATAATAGCAGAGAGAATGATTTCTTTCAGCTTTTATTTCTTTCATCACATTCCCAATGTGTCAGAAGTTTACAAACACTCAATTAGTATTTGGTAGCTTTGCCTTTAAATTATTTAACTTGGGTCAAGCTTTTCGGGTAGCCTTCCACAAGCTTCCCACAATAAATTGAGTGAATTGTGGCCCATTCCTCCTGACAGAGCTGGTGTAACTGAGTCAGGTTTGAAGGCTTCCTTGCTCGCACATGCTTTTTCAGATCTGCCCACACATGTTTTATAGGTTTGAGGTCACGGCTTTGTGATGGCCCCTCCAATACCTTGACATTGTTGTCCTTAAGCCATTTTGCCACAACTTTGGAAGTATGCTTGGGGTCATTGTCCATTTGGAAGATCCATTTGCAACCAAGCTTTAACTTCCTGACTGATGTCTTGATATGTTGCTTCAATATTTCCACATCATTTTCCTGCCTCATGATGCCATCTATTTTCTGAAGTGCACCAGTCCATCCTGCAGCAAAGCACCCCCACAACATGATGCTGCCACCCCCATGCTTCACGGTTGGGATGGTGTTCTTCGGCTTGCAAGCCTCCCCCCTTTTCCTCCAAACATGATGATTGTCACGACTTCCGCCGAAGTTGGCTCTCCTGCCTGTTCGGGCGGTGCTCGGCGGTCGTCGTCACCGTCCTACTAGCCACTACCGATCCCTTTTTCGTTTGTCTGTTGGTTTTGTCTTATTAGTTTCACCTGTGTGTATTTTAGTTTAATTAACGTCCTTATATGTAGTAGGTTGTCCCGCCCTTGTTTTGTGCGGGATTGTTTTTGTATTTCATGTCATTTTGTGTAGTACTTGTGTTTTATTCTCCAGTCTAATTTGATCCTGTGTTGGATTATTCACCCTGTATGTTGGGTTGACCGTGTTTTTTGTGCGCCGGAGAATAAACTGTCGAATCACTGAAACCTGCTCTCTGCGCCTGATTCCACCCACCTTGATAAAACGTGACAATGATGTTCATTATGGCCAAACAGTTCTATTTTTGTTTCATCAGACCAGAGGACATTTCTCCAAAAAGTACCATCTTTGTCTCCGTGTAAAGTTGCGAGTCTGGCTTTTTTTATGGCGGTTTTGAAGCAGTGGCTTCTTCCTTGCTGAGCGGCCTTTCAGGTTATGTAGATATAGGACTCGTTTTACTGTGGATATAGACACTTATGTACCGGTTTCCTCCAGCATCTTCACAAGGTACTTTGCTGTTGTTCTGGGATTGATTTGCACTTTTCGCACCAAAGTAAGTTCACTTCTACGAAACAGAACAGGTCTCCTTCCTGAGCGGTATGACGGTTGCATGGTCCCATGGTGTTTATACTTGCATGCTTTGTTTGTACAGATGAACGTGGTACCTTCAGGCGTTTGGAAATTGCTCCCAAGGATGAACCAGACTTGTGGCGGTCTACAATTTTTTTCTGAGGTCTTGGCTGATTTTCCCATGATGTCAAGCAAAGAGGCACTGAGTTTGAAGGTAGGCCTTGAAATACATCCACAGGTACACCTCCAATTGACTCAAATGATGTCAACTAGCCTATCAGAAGCTTCTAAAGCCATGACAGTGTTTTTCTGGATCAAACGTGCGAAATAAATGGACATTTTGGATATATATCGACGGAATTAATCGAACAAAAGGACCATTTGTGATGTTTATTGCGACATATTGGAGTGCCAACAAAAGAAGCTCGTCAAAGGTAAGTAAAGAATTATGTTTTTATTTCCGTGTTTTGTGTCGCGCCTGCAGGGTTGAAATATGCTTTTCTCTCTTTGTTTACGGAGGTGCTATCCTCAGATAACAGCATAGTTTGCTTTTGCCGAAAAGCCTTTTTGAAATCTGACATGTTGGCTGGATTCACAACAAGTGTAATTTGGTATCTTACATGTGTGATTTCATGACAGTTTCATTTTTATTGTAATTTAGTTGAATTTCGGGCTCTGCATTGGCTTTTGGCCAGGGAGGACGCTAGCGGCCCACCTATCCCAGAGAGGTTTTAATGACTCCAACCTAAGTGTATGTTAACTTCCCACTTCAACTGTAGTTCTTGACCCTCAGATGATGCTCCTCTTGGAACGTGTGAACTGAGTGTGTTTGTGCCTGTTTGCATGTCTTCCGTCAACATATGGAAACATTATGAGTCTACATAATAAAATAACAGTTGGTCATCAGATCAGGGCAGCTGTATGGTTCCATCAGGATAATAGAGCTAGGAGACAAAGGTAATGGGCCAGGGAAGGAACAATGGGCTTGGGAAAACACAAGATGAAGGCCTGACTAAATGTGTTAATGTGTGAGAGAGAAAGAGAGTGAGACAGAGAGAGAGAGAGAAAGAGGCAGAGAGAGAGAGAGACAGAGAGAGACAGAGAGAGAGCGAGAGTGCGAGTAATGAAAAGAAATAGGGTCGGAGAGGGAAAGGGGGAGGAGCAGAGCCCCTAACAGACAGACAGACCGCCATGGACAGTTGTGGTGCCTGTGTCAGCACTAATTGGGCTCTTTCCCCAGAGACAGAGGGTCAATACTGGGGAGAATCGAGCTGAGAGTGGGAGTACCAAAAGAGAAAGGGACTAATGACATCTCTGCCACTCACTGTCACTGTCCAACAGTGGAGGATGCTGAGGGGAGGACAGATCATAATAATGTCTGGAAAGGAGCAAATGGAACGGCATAAAACATATGGAAACCATGTGTTTGGTGTATTTGAAACCATTCCATTCCAGCTATTACCACAAGCCCGTTCTCCCCAATTAAAGTGCCACCAATCTGCTATACTGTCCACATCAAATCAAACTTTATTTGTCACATGCGCCAAATACAACAAGTGTAGACTTTATCGTGAAATGCTTACTTACAAGCCCTTAACAGACAATGCAGTTCAATAAGAATTAAGAAAATATTTACCAAATAAACTAAAGTAACACAATAACGTAACAATAACGAGGCTACAGGGGGTACCGAGTCAGAGTGGAGGCTATATACAGGGGGTACCGAGTCAGAGTGGAGGCTATATACAGGGGGTACCGAGTCAGTGTGGAGGCTATATACAGGGGTACCGAGTCAGTGTGGAGGCTATATACAGGGGTACCGAGTCAGTGTGGAGGCTATATACAGGGGGTACTGGTACCGTGTCAGTGTGGAGGCTATATACAGGGGTACTGGTACCGTGTCAGTGTGGAGGCTATATACAGGGGGTACCGGTACCGAGTCAGTGTGCGGGGGTACAGGATAGAGGTCATTTGAACATGTAGGTAGGGGTGAAGTGACTATGTATAGATAATAAACAGCGAGTAGCAGCAGTGTACAAAACAAATGGGGGGGTCAATGTAAATAGTCCGGTGGCCATTTGACTAATTGTTCAGCAGCCTTATGGCTTGGGGGTAGAAGCTATTAAGGAGCCTTTTGGTCCTAGACTTGGCGCTCCGGTACCTCTTGCCATGCGGTAGCAGAGAAAACAGTCTATGACTTGTGTGACTGGAGAGTCTCTGACAATTTTATGGGCTTTCCATTGACATTATATATGTCCTGGATTGGAGGAAGCTTGGCACCAGTGATGTACTGGGCCGTACGCACTACCCTCTGTAGCTCATTACGGTCAGATGACGAGCAGGCGATGATCCAACCGGTCAGGATACTCTCGATGGTGCAGCTGTAGAACTTTTTGAGGATCTGTGGACCCATGCCAAATCTTTTCAGCCTCCTGAGGGGGAAAAGGTTTTGTCGTGGATCATGATAGATCGTTGGTGATGTGGACACCAAGGAACTTGAAACTCTCGACACGCTCCACTACAGCCCCATTGATGTTAATGGGGGCCTGTTATCCCGCCTTTCCCAGTTGTCCACGATCAGCTCCTTTGTCTTGCTCACATTGAGAGAGAGTTAGTTGTCCTGGCACCACACTGCCAGTTCTCTGACCTCCTCCCTATAGGCTGTCTCATCATTGTCGGTGATCAGGCCTATCAGGCAAACTTAATGATGGTGTTGGAGTCGTGTTTGGCCACGCAGTCGTGGGTGAACAGGGAGTACAGGAGGGGACTAAGTACATACCCTTGAGGAGCCCCAGTGTTGAGGATCAATGTGGCAGACGCGTTGTTGCTTACCCTTACCACCTGGGGGCGGCCCGTCAGGAAGTCCAGGATCCAGTTGCAGAGGGAGGTGTTTAGTCCCAGGGTCCTTTGCTTAGTGATGAGCTTCATGGGCGCTATGGTGTTGAACGCTGAGCTGTAGTCAATGAACAGCATTCTCACAAAGGTGTTCCTTTTGTCCAGGTGGGAAAGGGCAGTGTGGAGTACGATTGCGATTGCGTCACCTGTGGATCTCCAGTGTATCTGGGAGGATGCTGTTGATGAGAGCCATGACCAGCCTTTCAAAGAACTTCATGGCTACCAACGTGAGTGCTACGGGGCGGTAATCATTTAGGCAGATTACCTTAGCTTCCTTGGGCACAGGGACGGAGGTCTGCTTGAAACATGTAGGTATTACAGACTCAGAAAGGGAGAGGTTGAAAATGTCAGTGAAGACACTTTCCAGTTGGTCCGCGCATGCTTTGAGTCCTGGTAATCCATCTGGCTCCGTGACTTTGTGAATGTTGACCTGTTTAAAGGTTTTGCTCACAATGGCTATCGAGAGCATTATCACACAGTCATCCAGAAAATCTGGTGTTCTCGTGCATTCTTCAGTGTTGCTTGCTTCGAAGCGAGCTTAAAAGGCATTTAGTTTGTCTGGTAGGCTTGCGTCATAGGGCAGCTTGCGTCTGGGTTTCCCTTTGTAGTCCTTAATAGTTTTCAAGCCCAGATGAGAACTCTCATGGTAGATAGTGTTCTACAGCTTATCATAAGGTACTCTACCTCAGGCGAGCAATAGCTTGAGACTTCTTTAATATTAGACATCGCGCACCAGCTGTTATTGACAAAAAGACACACACCCCCGCCCCTTGTCTTACCAGACGTAGCTTCTGCCGGTGCATTGAAAATGCCTCCACCTCTATATTGTCCGTGTCGTCGTTCAGCCACGACTCAGTGAAACATAGGAAATAACAGGTCTTAATGTCCTGTTGGTAGGATAATCGTAAGTCATCCATTTTATTTTCCAATGATTGCATGTTAGCAAGTAGAATTGATGGCAGTGGGAGTTGACTCGCTCGCCTACGGATTCTCAAAAGGCCTGATCTGCATCCTCTTTTTCTCCGTCTTTTCTTCACGCAAATGACGGGGATCTGGGCCTGTTCCCAGGAGAGCAGGATATCCTTCTCGTTGGGCGAGTAATCCTAGTTCTGATGTCCAGAAGTTATTTTCGGTCGTAAGAGACGGTAGCAGCAATATTATGTACAAAATCAGTTCAAAAATAAGTCACAAACAACGCAAAAAATAGCACAATTGATTACGGGCATGTAAAACGTCAGTCATCCTCTTCGGCGCCATTTTATGTGGGGATAGGAGTTCAGACCTGCTCTCTGAAATGTTGTTATGCTGACTATATTACTGTCTGTCTGTCTCTCTGGGGGACGTCTCATCACACAACTCAACCATTTACTCCTATCCCCTCACAGTGACATGGTGACTCCTGAGACCACTTAGAAGTGGGACTCGTGGTTTTCCCTGACCTGTCTATGGCCACCTTCATTGGATTACCTTTGGCATGTGAACAACATGACCGGGTCAGGCCAAACGCTGGGGCCAATCCCATCCCGATGCGACTTTCCTACTGTGGGTTGAAACACTGTTTCCATTAGGTAAAGATTCAGGTCCACCTTTCTCCACTGACCAGGCCAAAGCTACCAGAAGCCTGCAGATTCAGGTCCACTAGGTCCACCCCTGAGGTTTCTGGCTTACAATGCCTTACCTATTTGATATGATATCAAAAAGTACCAATTCATTTTACAAGTCAAAACGGAAGTGATTATTTTTATTTAACCTTTTTTTTAACAGGGAAAACATAGAGACCTCGGGCTCTTTTACAAATGTGGCCTGTACACACAACACAAATATATACATTATACACATTCACATTCAAATATAAAAACACAGTCATTGGAAGCACAAATAAGTCATCGAAAATCACCCTGAAAACCTCTTACATTCCTCAACAAATAAGTCCCCAATCAATAGTTTAAATTGCCCGAATGGCACCAGAACATCAAGAGGAAATGTATTTTGAATTTTGTTCCAGCAATACGGTGCTTTAAAACTAAAATGTGGTTTACCTAGCTTGGTGGAGACCTTAGAGTTAACCAATCCTGTGAACGGGTTAGGCAACTCAGGTGTCTATACTTCAACAGCAAAGTTAGATAAGACGGAGGTTTTTGAAGTAAAACCAAAAAGGGAGCGATGTAAGAGCTCTACAGGGTCTTTAGCGAAGTCCAGCCAACCTTTTGATACAGGATGCAATGATGAGTATAAAAACTGTCACCGGTAACAAAACGAAGGACACTATGGTAGATGGAATCCAAAGGCTTAAAGTAAGTAGCAGCTGCACTTTGCTCAAATATGTCCCCATAATCAAGAACAGATAAAAAGGTTGACTGAATAATCTGCCTCCTACTGCTTAAAGAAAGACATGATCTGTTTCTGTAGAAAAAGACAACTTTAAATCTTAGCTTCTTAACCAGCTCATCTACATGTTTTTTTTAAACGTCAAATCCATATCAATAACGTAAGAACGATTCCTTAGTGATGATGGATATTCTGAGTACTGAAACTCCCCCATCTCACTTATTACAGTGGAAACACATAGCCTCGAGGCTTTTATCCCCCAGCTACAACACAGTGGAAAAACACTACCAATGGGTTTGTATTGAGACCAAGAGCTCAACCATTATACTCTCCTTTCCCCCTTCTGTTACTGTTCTCAACCAATCATCTCTGTTCATTTGGCTTCCGTAAACATGATGCAACCCAGTCCATTCTTATCTAGTTCTTATCACTCCATCCTAACGTAATTACATCCAGTTAGTTGTACATGATGTGCCACGTGGGTCCCTCTGATGTACAGTGCATCCAGAAAGTATTCAGACCCCTTGATTTTTCCCACATTTTGTTAAGTTACAGCCTTATTCTAAAATGTATTAAATAAACACATTTCTCATCAATCTACATATAATAGCCCATAATGACAAAGCAAAAACAGGTTTTTAGAAATGTAAAAAAATAAATAATAATAATAACTTATTTACATAAGTATTCAGACCCTTTGCTATGAGACTCACAATTGAGCTCAGGTCCATCCTGGTCGCACAGTTGACAATGTCAGAGCGAAAACCAAGTAATCTCTGCAGCACTCCACCAATCAGGCATTTATGGTAGAGTGGCCAGACGGAAGCCACTCCTTAGCAAAAAGGCACCAGACAGCCCTCTTAGAGTTTGCCAAAAGGCACCTAAAGGACTCCAACCAACCTGATCTCAACCTGATACCAAATCAAATCAAATGTCATTAGTCACATGCGCCGAATACAACAGATGTAGACCTTGCAGTGAAATGCTTACTTAACAGCAATGCAGATTCAAAAAATACAGATAAGAATAAGAGATAAAAGTAACAAGTACTTAAAGAGCAGCAGTGAAATAACAACAGCGAGACTATAAACACAGTCATTGGAAGCACAAATAAATCATCAAAAATCACCCTGAAAACCTGTTACATTCCTCAACAAATAAGTCCCCAATCAATGGTTTAAATTGCCCGAAAAGTCAATGTGCAGGGGCACTGGTTAGTTGAGGTAGTACGTACATGTAGGTAGAGTTATTAAAGTGACTATGCATAGATGACAACAGAGAGTAGCAGTCGTGTACAGAGGGGGTCAGGGGGTGAGGGGGGCACTGCAAATAGTGTGGGTAGCCATTTGACTAGATGTTCAGGAGTCTTACGGCTTGGGGGTAGAAGCTGTGCTCTTGGACCTAGACTTGGCGCTCCGGTACCGCTTGCCGTGCGGTAGCATAGAGGACAGTCTATGACTGGGGTGGCTGGAGTCTTTGACCATTTTTAGGGCCTTCCTCTGACACCGCCTGGTATAGAGGTCCTGGATGGCAGGAAGCTTGGCCCCAAGCTTGGCCCCACACCAAGGAACTTGAAGCTCTCAACCTGCTCCACTGCAGCCCTGTCGATGAGAATGGGGGCGTGCTCGGTCTTCTTTTTCCTGTAGTCCACAATCATCTCCTTTGTCTTGATCACATTGAGGGAGAGAGAGGTTGTTGTCCTGGTCTCGTCGTTGTCGGTGATCAACACTGTTGTGTCATTGGCAAATTTAATGATGGCGTTGGAGCCTGGCTGTGCAGTCATGAGTGAACAGGGAGTACAGGAGGGGACTAAGCACGCACCCCTGAGGGGCCCCAGTGTTGAGGATGAGCGTGGCGAATGTGTCACTACCTACCCTTACCACCTGGGGGCGGCCCGTCAGGAAGTCCAGGATCCAGTTGCAGAGGGAGGTGTTTAGTCCCAGGGTCCTTAGCTTATTGATGAGCTTTGAGGGCACTATGGTGTTGAACGCTGAGCTGTAGTCAATGAATAGTATTCTCACATAGGTGTTCCTTTTGTCCAGGTGGGAAAGGGCATTGTGGAGTGCAATGGAGATTGCATCATCTGTGGATCTGTTGGGGCAGTATAAACCTAGCAGTGGATAGTTCTAAATAAATGATATCTATAAAAGTGAGGATCCAACGGGGCATAACCAAAGAATGTGGAGGTTGCCATCTTAGTGCAAACATATTTTGAGCTCCAGTCAAACCTGACAACATTATATGTCTTTGCTGTGCTGACATGATTGCCTTTGCTGTAATGACATTATAGCTTTTGCTGTGCTGACATGATAAGTGGTGAATTATCATTAAGTGATAACCGTCTGGGGTGAACAAGGTATGATGATATCTAGTACGTCAGATAAGACAGAAGATACCTCTTTTCAAAATGTCTCCACACACGGACACTGCCAGTACATGTGCATAAAAGGAGCCCAAGGCACCTTGGTTAGATAGATCACACAAAGGAGAGGTTATGATTCTTACTGATCTTAAATGTAGATACAATTTAAAAAGACAGACCAGGTAATTGAAATATAACCTTAAGATCATAAAGGCAACACTTCATCTCTAAATAAATATCCTCCCACTGAGTGAATGAAAAGGGGACCCTCAGTAAGAAGGAAATGAATGTACCAAGACGTAACTTAGACTATATTCTGAAGTCTGCGGTAATGCCAAATCCTCTTCTATAAGGTCTCCAGGAGACGAAAGCATTCAGATCAAACCATGTTGAGGGGCGTAGCACAAAAGCCCATCTCCCTTGTCACGCTGCATAGTGGATAGTTTAATTCAAGGTCGCTTTCCTTTCCATTCGAATTTAGAGACTAAAGAGAGGATATTGTGCCAGTATTTCTTAGGTGGAGCTAGCGGAATCAATGCAGAGAAAAAGTTATTTCAGGGAAGAAATTTCATTTTAATGATGGATATTCTAGCTTTCAGAGTTTGGAAGCTGTGACCGTTTTGAAAGGCTTCTACTCACTTATATATTCCTTGGAGATTCTTTAGGGAAATGTTGTGAATTGAGGAACATATCTCCTTATTCAGATATTTAAAGCTCTTTACCAATGGGATAGGCCCTCCCTCCCTCTCATCCATGAGTGAGTGAAAAGCCCTCCTCTACCCATCCCTCTCTCCTCTGTCCTGTCACTCCTATTGTTAAGTCTCCAATTATATTGGGTAACCCGCTGCTTTTCTGGGAGAGGATGTCTTACAAAGACAGAAATAAAGATAGAGAGATGGAATGAAAAGGAAAAGAAAGAGAGACGATGGATAGAAGTGCAAACATGCAACGGTTAGATCAATTCTCCTGTGTTTTCACTGACCCTGAGGTCAGTCATAACTGAGTGGTCATTCAAGTCTCAATCTCCACTTTGAATCTGCTCCAAACACATCCACCACGCTGACCCTCAACACAGGGGCCCTCAGGGGTCTGTGCTTAGCCCCCTCCTGTACTCCCTTTTCACCCACGACTGGGTGGCAGCACACGACTCCAACACCATCATTAAGTTTGCCGACAACGCGACGGTGGTAGGCCTGATCACCGGTAATGATGAGACAGCCTACAGTGAGGAGGTCAGAGACCTGGCAGTGTGGTGCCAGAACAACAACTTCTTCCTCAACGTCAGCAAGACAAAGGAGCTGATCGCGGACTACAGGAAACGGAGGGCCGAGCAATCAATCAATTACCCCAACATACCTCGTACCCCAGTACACTGAATCAGTACCAGTACTCCTTGTATATGGCCTGTATATAGACTTGTTATTGTTGTTTTATTGTGTTATTATTTTATTTAAATTGAAATGTTCATACTTTTTAAGGGCATTGTTGGGAAAGGGCTCGTTAGTCAGCGTTTCACAGTAAAGTCTACACTTCTTGTATTCGGCACATGTGACAAATACATTTTTTATTTGATTCAAAATCTCAACAAAGCAGACATTTTTCCCAGTAGTGGCAGACACACCCAAACAGCAGAGTCACAAAGACATAGGATCATTCAGTATAAAAGACATAGGATCATTCGGTATAAAAGACATAGGATCATTCGGTATAAAAGACATAGGATCATTCGGTATAAAAGACATAGGATCATTCAGTATAAAAAGACAGGATCATTCGGTATAAAAGACATAGGATCATTCAGTATAAAAGACATAGGATCATTCAGTATAAAAGACATAGGATCATTCGGTATAAAAGATGGGGATGTAATTTAATGCACCACATGAGAGACAGCTTGGTTGTCTGCGTGTTAACATTCATCTCAAGACATCTCAGCCCATAGGATCCCTAGGATCCAGTCATTATAGCCTGTCCCTGCCTCTCTACATTTCTACATCACAGTGTAGTTTAAGACTCTGCCAACATGGCTGTCTGTACCAGAGGTCTGATAGGCTGGTGTATAGGGAGGCACTCTTAATGATAGACACAGAGAATGTCATAGCTGCCAGCAAGGCTATGGAGTATTCGGCTGCATCACAAATAACACCCTATTCCCTCGAGCCTGTGAAGAGGTCATCTGTCATCTATACTGGAATAATATTCTCCTGCATGTGAAGAGGTCATCTGTTATCTATACTGGAATAATATTCTCCTGCATGTGAAGAGGTCATCTGTCATCTATACTGGAATAATATTCTCCTGCATGTGAAGAGGTCATCTGTCATCAATACTGGAATAATATTCTCCTGCATGTGAAGAGGTCATCGGTCATCAATACTGGAATAATATTCTCCTGACTGTGAAGAGGTAATCTGTCATCTATACTGGAATTTATTTTCTGGCCTGCCTCTGATGAGATGACACCACACACACACACACACACACACACACAAAGTATCGTCCCCACAGTGAAGCGAACCTATTTTGTGTATCTAGGTTCGCTACTTCCCCAATCAAAAGCCCTGGATTAGTTAGGTGCTCGCTGAACTAAAAGGACAGAGCTACAGCTCACAGGGCTACCGCTCACGGGGCTACCGCTCACGGGGCTACCGCTCACGGGGCTACCGCTCACAGGGCTACCGCTCACAGGGCTACCGCTCACGGGGCTACAGCTCACAGGGCTACCGCTCACAGGGGCTACCGCTCACAGGGCTACCGCTCACAGGGCTAGCGCTCACAGGGCTACAGCTCACAGGGCTACCGCTCACAGGGCTACCGCTCACAGGGCTAGCGCTCACAGGGCTACAGCTCACAGGGCTACCGCTCACAGGGCTGTCGCATCCAACTCCGAGGCTATGGCTGAGGACACGAACATGTACAAGAATTCCTGCTACAACCTCCACAGAGCCATAAAACAGGCAAACAGAACAAGGTGGAATTAAACCAGCTCCGACGCTCAACGCATGTGGCAGGTGCTACGGTACATTACAGACTGCAAAGAAAGCCCTAGTCGTGATCAACCCAATGATGCCTTTCTACCAGGCAAACTCAATGCTTTTTATGCTTCGATAAAAACAACAGAGCCCTGCCTTAGGGCCCCCGCTAATCCGGAGGACTGGGTGATCTCTCTCTCCGAGGTTTTTACACACATCACGGTCTCTGGAGTCTATTCAATCAAAATTAGGTTCTGGACTACAATTAAATTCCTCTCCTCTCCACCCTCCCTCCTCTCCTCCTCCTCCTCTCCTCTCCTCTCCTCCCCTCCCCTTCCCCTCCCACCTCTCTCCCTCCTCTCCTCATCCTCCCCTCTTCTCTCCTCCCCACCTCTCCCTCCTACTCTCCCCTCTCCTCTCCACCCCTACCTTCTTCTCTCCTCCCCACCTCTCCCTCCTACTCTCCTCTCCTCCTCTCTCCTCCACCCCTACCTTCTTCTCCACCCCTACCTCCTCCTCCCCACCTCTCCCTCCTACTCTCCTACCCTCTCCTCTCCACCCCTACCTTCTTCTCTCCTCCCCACCTCTCCCTCCAACTCTCCTCCCCACCTCTCCCTCCTACTCTCCTCTCCTCCCCTTCCCTCCCGTCTCCACCCCTACCTTCTTCTCTCTCTCCTCCCTACTCCTCCCGTCTTCTCTTCTCTCATCCTCACCTCCCGTCGTCCCCTCTTCTCTTCTCTCCTCCCCACCCCCCCTCCTCTCCTCATCTTCCCCTACCTTCTTCTCTCCTCCCCACCTCTCCATCCTACTCTCCTCCCCACCTCTCCCTCCTACTCTCGTCTCCTCCCCTTCCCTCCCCTCTCCACGCCTACCTTCTTCTCTCCTCCCCACCTCTCCCTCCTACTCTCCTCCCCTCCTCTCTCTCTCCTCTTCCCCTACCTTCTTCTCTCCTCCCCACCTCTCCATCCTACTCTCCTCCCCACCTCTCCCTCCTACTCTCGTCTCCTCCCTTCCCTCCCCTCTCCACGCCTACCTTCTTCTCTCCTCCCCACCTCTCTCCCCTCCTCTCCTCTCTCCTCCACCCCTACCTTCTTCTCTCCTCCCCACCTCTCCCTCCTACTCTCCTCTCCTCCCTCTCCTCTCCACCCCTACCTTCTTCTCTCTCTCCTCTCTCCTCCCGTCTTCTCTTCTCTCATCCTCACCTCCCGTCGTCCCCTCTTCTCTCCTCCCCCACCCCCTCCTCTCCTCTCCTCCCCTCTCCTCATCCTCCCATCTCCTCTCCTCATCCTCCCATCTCCTCTCCTCCCCTCTCCTCATCCTCCCCCTCTTCTCCACATCCTCTCCACTCCTCCCATCTCCTCCCCTCTCCTCTTCTCCCCTCCTCAATAAATCTAAATGTGTTATTAATAAATCATGGATTGTTTTACATGTCATCTGATGAATGAAACCAGCTATGACACATGCTTACTGCAGCTAAACTGTAGTCTTTTTTACACACACAAACGTACAGCACACACACTACTATTTTTCATAAATGCAGGCAATCTGCTACAAAGACTCCCTCCAGCCTGGTTCCATTCATGCATAATGTACACTCACGTGCAGGCAGGCACGCTCCGGGACACACAGAACACTGTGCCCCAGTCAGAATGGTACCATGGTGATGTAGTGTGCCATACTTCATTCAGCATAAATCAGACAGATAGAAGGCTTGAATGATTGTGTTTCTCATACACACCAATGAAGTCCATCATTTCTAATGTAGCCTATCATCTCTAAATCAATACAACAAGGTATGGGCTTAACCATATTTAGCATACAAACACATCAATGTCTCTCATCAATGTCCACCCACACTGACACACCCACACTCACACTCAGGGGTTAGTAGGATGTAAAAATGGGTTTGCAAAAATGGGGTCAACATTGAGCAACTTTATCTCCAAAAAGTCACTTCTTCCATGGGCAAACATGTATGGAAAGTTTGGGATGCTGTCAAAAAGTGATTGAAGTCATGTGGATTTACCCTAATACTGCATGGACTTGGTGGCAGGTAGCCCAGTGGTTGAGAGTGTTGGGCCAGTAACCGAAAGGTCGCTGGTTCGAATCCCCGAGCCGACTAGGTGAAAACTCTGTTGATGTGCCCTTGAACAAGGCACTTAACCCTAATTGCTCTGGATAAGATGGAAAAGGGGTCTTAGAAAATAAAGTCGTAAAAGGTATAAGAAGTACATCAAAACACAATACTGTTGAAGTAAACACCCATGCCAACTAATATCAGTAGTTACAATTTGTTTTGGAGAAATTGTTCACCTTCTGTAAGTTTAAGAAACATTGCCTTGTGCATTGTAATTCCTTACCAAAAACACACATACAGTATCTTTAAGATATTTTCTAATTTATTTTTTTGTTTGGCATACATTTTACAGAGAAAAACCTGAGCCAACGTGTAATTCCGCTACCGTGGCGTTGCCCTGGTACTTTTCCATTGTACAGCAGCTTTACAGACGGGTCGGTTTTTCTTTGGTCTGAAAAATCGCTTTATTTGTTCATGGTTGAAAACAGTTTGACTGTTTAATTAGACTGTAATTAGACTGATTTAAAGATCAATATCAGACTAATTGGATGTCGATATATAGGAACATGCAGTAGTAGAATACACTACATGACCAAAAGTATATGGACACCTGCATGTCGAACATCACAGCCCAAAATCATGGCCATTAATATGGAGTTGGTCCCCCCTTTGCTGCTATAACAGCCTCCACACTGCTGGGAAGGTTTTCTACTGGATGTTGGAACATTGCTGCTATAACAGCCTCCACTCTGCTGGGAAGGTTTTCTACTAGATGTTGGAACATTGCTGCTATAACAGCCTCCACTCTGCTGGGAAGGTTTTCTAATAGATGTTGGAACATTGCTGCTATAACAGCCTCCACTCTGCTGGCGAAGGTTTTCTACTTGATGATGTAACATTGCTGCTATAACAGCCTCCACTCTGCTGGGAAGGTTTTCTACTAGATGTTGGAACATTGCTGCTATAACAGCCTCCACTCTGCTGGGAAGGTTTTCTACTTGATGATGGAACATTGCTGCTATAACAGCCTCCACTCTGCTGGGAAGGTTTTCTACTAGATGTTGGAACATTGCTGCTATAACAGCCTCCACTCTGCTAGGAAGGTTTTCTACTAGATGTTGGAACATTGCTGCTATAACAGCCTCCACTCTGCTGGGAAGGTTTTCTACTAGATGTTGGAACATTGCTGCTATAACAGCCTCCACTCTGCTGGGAAGGTTTTCTACTAGATGATGGAACATTGCTGCAGGGACTTGCTTCCATTTGATGGGGTTGAGGGCAAGTTCTTCCACACCGGTGTCCACGTACTTCTGTGTATAGTGTATTTCATGCACAGTGCTTAAAGAATGTATTTATAGTTGAACATTGTTTTTAAGTATGCCTACCCATTGACTTATTCCATATTTTGTTGTGTAACAACATAAATAAAAAATTGATTAAATATTTTTTTTTGTCTCATCCATCTACACACAACACCCCATAAAGACAAAGTGAAAACATGTTTTTTGAAATGCAATTTTATTTTAAATGAAAGAGAAATATCTTATTCACATAAGTGGGGCGGCAGGGTAGCCTAGTGGTTCGAGCGGAAGGTTGCAAATCTGTCGTTCTGCCCCTGAACAGGCAGTTAACCCACTGTTCCTAGGCCGTCATTGAAAATAAGAATTTGTTCTTAACTGACATGCCTAGTTAAATAAAGGTCAAATAAAAATAAATAAGTATTCATACCACTGAGTCAATACATACAGTGCATTTGGAAAGTATTCAGACCCTAAAATGTATTAAATTGGCGTTTTTTTTGTACCCTTCTCCGGGTCTCTCTCTCTCTCTCTCTCTCTCTCAGAGAGAGAACGGAGAGAGGGAACGGAGAGAGAGAAAGAGAGAGCGGAGAGTGGAGAGAGAGAGCGGAGAGAGAGCGAGAGAGAGGAGAGAGAAAGAGAGACAGCGAGGAGAGAGAGGAGAGAGAGAGGAGAAAGAGAGTGAGTGTGGAGAGAGAGTGGAGAGAGGAGAGAGAGAGGAGAAAGAGAGTGAGTGTGGAGAGAGCAGAGAGAACACGAGAGAGAGCGGAGAGAGAGAGAGAGCGTAGAGAGAGAAAAATAACAGAAAAATGACTAATGTACTGTAAGGACCAGCAACGCCAAACAACGCCAAACAAGATAAGCCCAGTTTGTTCTCAAGCTATGCCAATATTTGTTATGGTTATAATTACGATCCAGTGAGTGATGTCCAAATGTAGAACAATGATTCCATATAATGCCCCATCTAGTCCATAAACGAACACAAACACACACACAAGCCCACTTAGCATGTACACACACACACACACAGTACACACTGTTCCAAGAGGAGCATTATCTGAGGGTAAAGAACTACCTCCGCTGGCAGCATCTCAAATAGCTTTGTTTACCTTCCCTCTCATCAAAGACTAGGGACGCTGATGGGAAGTGACAGTCCCCAGGCACAGTCTGACAGCTTTATTTAGTACCAACAGGACTTACTGTCACTACTGACAAGTCAGGAAATATAGGAGCCATCTTCAGTCCCTACTGACAAGTCAGGAAATATAGGAGTCATTTTCAGTCACTACTGACAAGTCAGGAAATATAGGAGCCATCTTCAGTCCCTACTGACAAGTCAGGAAATATAGGAGTCATCTTCAGTCCATACTGACAAGTCAGGAAATATAGGAGTCATTTTCAGTCACTACTGACAAGTCAGGAAATATAGGAGCCATCTTCAGTTTAAAAATAAAATAAAAAAATAACCTTTATTTTACTAGGCAAGTCAGTTAAGAACAAATTCTTATTTTCAATGACGGACTAGGAACAGTGGGTTAACTGCCTGTTCAGGGGCAGAACGACAGATTTGTACCTTGTCAGCTCGGGGATTCGAACTTGCAACCTTTCAATTACTAGTCCAACTCTCTAACCACTAGGCTACCCTGCCGCCTCATTTTCAGTTACTACTGACAAGACAGGAGCCATCTTCAGTAGAGGTCGACCGATTATAATTTTTCAATGCCGATACCAATATCGGATTTTGGAGGACCAAAAAAGCCGATACCGATTAATCGGCCAATTTTTTATTTATTTATTTGTAATAATGACAATTACAACAATACTGAATTAACACTTATTTTAACTTTCATATAATACATCAAAATCAATGTAGCCTCAAATAAATAATGAAACATGTTCAATTTGGTTTAAATAATGCAAAAACAAAGTGTTGGAGAAGAAAGTAAAAGTGCAATATGTGCCATGTAAGAAAGCTAAGGTTTAAGTTCCTTGCTCAGAACATGAGAACATATGAAAGCTGGTGGTTCCTTTTAACATGAGTCTTCAATTTCCCCAGGTAAGAAGTTTTAGGTTGTAGTTATTATAGGAATTATATAACTTTATATTTCATTAACCTTTGACTATTGGATGTTCTTATAGGCACTTTAGTATTGCCAGTGTAACAGTATAGCTTCCATCCCTCTCCTCGCTCCTACCTAGGCTCGAACCAGGAACACAACGACAACAGCCACCCTCGAAGCCGCGGCCCTTCCAGAGCAAGGGGAACAACTACTCCAAGTCTCAGAGTGAGTGAAGTCAACGATTGAAAAGCTATTAGCGCGCACCCCACTAACTAGCTAGCCATTTCACATCGGTTACACTAGCCTAATCTCGGGAGTTGATAGGCTTGAAGTCATAAACAGCAGAGCTGCTGGCAAAACGCAAGAAAGTGCTGTTTGAATGAATGTTTACGAGCCGCTCAGTCAGACTGCTCTATCAAATATCAAATCATAGACTTAATTATAACATAATAACACACAGAAATACAAGCCTTAGGTCATTAATATGGTCGAATCCGGAAACTATCATCTCGAAAAAAAAGACAAGAATTATTTCAGTGAAATACAGAACCGTTTCGTATTTTATCAAACTGGTGGAATCCATAAGTCTAAATTTTCATTGCACAACCTTCAATTATATGTCACAATTACGTAAAATTCTGGCAAATTAGGCGGCCCAAACTGTTGCATATACCCTGACTCTGCGTGCAATGAACGCAAGAGAAGTGACACAATTTCACCTGGTTAATATTGCCTGCTAACCTGGATTTCCTTTAGCTAAATATGCAAGTTTAAAAATATATACTTCTGTGTATTGATTTTAAGAAAGGCATTGATGTTTATGGTTAGATACACATTGGAGCAACGATACGCACCGCATCGATTATATGCAACGCGGGACATGCTTGATAAACTAGTAATATCATCAACCATGTGTAGTTAACTAGTGATTATGATTGACTGATTGTTTTTTATAAGATACGTTTAATGCTAGCTAGCAACTTACCTTGGCTTACTGCATTTGCGTAACAGGCAGTCTCCTCGTGGAGTGCAATGTAATCAGGTGGTTAGAGCGTTGAATCCCTCGAGCTGACAAGGTAAACATCTGTCGTTCTGCCCCTGAACGAACCCACCGTTCCTAGGCCGTCATTGTAAATAAGAATGTGTTCATAACTGACTTGCCTAGTTAAATAAAGATTAAATAAAGGTGTACAAAAATTTATCAAAGAAAAAAGAAAAGAAAATTGGCCAAATCGGTGTCCAAAAATACCGATTTCCGATTGTTATGAAAACTTGAAATCGGCCATCCCAATTAATCGGTCGACCTCTAATCTTAAGTTACTACAGACAAGTCAGGACAGACAGGAGCCATCTTCAGTCAATACCGACAAGACAGGACAGATAGGAGCCATCTTCAGTCACTACCGACAAGACAGGAAAGATAGGAGCCGTCTTCAGTCACTAATGACAAGACAGGACAGATAGGAGCCATTTTCAGTCACTACCGACAAGACAGGAGCCATCTTCAGTCACTACTGACAAGACAGGAAAGATAGGAGCCATCTTCAGTCACTACTGACAAGACAGGAAAGATAGGAGCCATCTTCAGTCACTACTGACAAGACAGGAGCCATCTTCAGTCACTACCGACAAGACAGGAGCCATCTTCAGTCACTACTGACAAGACAGGAGCCATCTTCAGTCACTACTGACAAGACAGGAGCCATCTTCAGTCACTACCGACAAGTCAGGAAAGATAGGAGCCATCTTCAGCCACTACCGACAGGACAGGACAGGATGAAGACAGGACGGGACACTCCATGTTTGGCTCACCACTCAAGTCACTCAATGAGAGTCCAACTGTAGTCAGTGGATGAAAGCCAGACCTTTACATCTAAATGCTTACTTTAAAATCCCAATATTACCTGTTCAGGTTCAGCTAAAGGTTGAGGGCTCAGGAGGTAAAGGAGGTAAGGGAGACAAAGTAGTGGTGGAGACATGGTGCAGGCTATGGATCAACAGATCGATAATAACCACATCTGTAAATGATTGGACTGTGAGATAAATGATAGCATTTTATCAGCACTAGCAGGTAGATCAGGACGATGGATCATGATACTGGTTCCAGTCAGGATCTTGTTTTGTATTTTTACCTGTCTCTCTCGCAACTCTCATTCTCTGTCTCACCAATCGCTTTCACTTGCCACTGTCTTTCTCGCTCTCTCCTTCCTCCTCTTGTTCTCTCCCTCTCTGTCTCACCAATCGCTTTCACTTGCCACTGTCTTTCTCGCTCTCTCTTTCTCTCCCTCTCTTTCCTCCTCCTCTCGTTCCTTCTTCACATTTAGATGTCTATGACAGCCTGTCTTGTCTTCACCCGGAGGCCTTCAGAAGGCCTGTCTTTTCTTGTCTCTTCCAGAGGGATGGTAGCCAGGGTACAGGAGAGGAGCCTGCCCCAGGGGGCTGCAGAGCCTCATGGATCTCAATCTGTTGCTCAGTCTGTCATGCAGCCCTGCGTACCCCAATTATTAATCCAGGGGAGATACAGGGGAGATACAGGGCTGTGCTCGCCCTCTCCCTTCTCATACTCCACTGCTCCCTTCAGAAGTTTGCCTAATGGCACCGTATTTCATATATAGCGCACTAGGGCTCTGGTCAAAAGTAGTGCACTATGAAGTGAATAGGGTGCCATTTGGGATATAGACACAGTTTGAGTGTGTTTTGAGATGAACTAATTACCATCTGGATGCAGGCCAGGCTATCCTCCGGGCATCTGGAGACCACAGCTCATCTATTTGAAGGGGATTTGTTTCTGATGTTGGTCCTCCTTAAAGGCTCTCGAGCTATTTGCCTTTATTTTCAATTTTCTCTATGAAGCCATCATCAATGGCAGGTCCTTTTAGTGACAGGTCCTTTCCTTCCCAGTGGACCTGCGAGGCTGATAGAGTATCTCTTTCTTTCTTCCTTTCTCTCTATCCTCATTCTCTCTGTCCCCGCTCTCTTTCTGTCCCTCTTTTTCTGTCTCTCACTCCTTCCCCACCCTTAGCCCGTGCTCCATGTTGCTACGTTACGGTCTCTCTCTCCACTCCACTAATGTGCCCCTGTCCGTTTTGCTTTGTCACCTTCATCTACTTCTGTGGCACAGGCTGGGAGGCTCTGGGTCATTTTGTCTCATTCTGTCCCATCATTTATTCATTCTCGTCTTGAACGCACCCTGACATCCTCTTTAATGACTTCATCTTGTGTCTATTTCGATATTAAAGCCCATGTCGCTGAAGAACAGTAGAAGCTCTCTCTCTCTATCTCCCCAAGGTTGAATTGAGACACGGGGAGCTAAAATATGTCAAAGAAATTGCTCAAATCAAATAATCCCCAGGGGAGATTGATATTTTAACACCTGTGCTCTGCCTCTTTTTAAAAGGCAGTAGGTGCTGGAACTAAACTTAGGCCTTTATAAGACCTTTTGATTGGTAGAGGTGAGCCACTCACATGACCTTTTGATTGGTAGAGGTGAGCCACTCACATGACCTGTCTGCTTCCCATGACAAAATAGTCCTTCCCTCCTGGTATTTCTCTCAGCAGCGTCTTAAAGTTCAGTTCTATAAGGGGACTGGTGTGGGATTGAGCTGATCGAAGGAAGACTGTCATTATCAGCATGGCATCGCAGCTTTTTTTTTTTTTGTACAGGGCCACTTTCTCCTCCATGGACTGACTCTCCACCTTCACAACCCCGGGAACTTTAACTCTCAACTACAATCACCTCTGTTTGACAGCCTAGGCCTACCGATATCAGCTGGTTTAGGTCCTCATTTTTAATCGGCTGGCACTATGATATACACATCTGGGTCAAACTGTTGTTTAGGCATCGCCTATTCTCCCAGATTCTAGGGATTCTACACAGGTCTCCAGATGTACAACTTCAAAGGCTATGTGGTCTTGGAGCTGCTTGTTGAGTCAGTAAAGCTGTAGGATGGTCCTGGATGGCTTTCTCCAAAGATGCATGTAAGCTGTCAACTTCGCTATTAAATAATAAATTCTTGATATATTATGAATAATAATTGGCTGTATGGATTCACTTACTTTTTTGTCAACAATGTGGTCAAAGATGCAGAGCATGGGGCCATCGAGCAGATATATTATATCTATTTTTAAATAATGCCCAGCTCACAAGGCCCCCTTTCTGTTAAGTCCACCACTGAGTATGGCCATATCCAAAATAGGTCATCAACAGGAGAGGGCATTATTCACTACAACATCACTCTCACTTTAAGCCCATTAGGCTTTAGACGGCTAGTGTCATTACTTTAAAAACCAAACCGTTTTTACAGAGCTTTTGAATAACCGTTCATCTTAGTGTTTGATATTCACTTTCAATTCAGTGGTGAGACCATTAATACTGATTGGCTAAAACAAGGTTTAAGAGATGGCAGTGTACAGTAGAGTACAGTACAGTACTCTGCCCAATTACTGGTGTGGTGACTCAGAATGCAGAACTACTCCCATATGTGAAGGTAAATGTAGACGTTCTGCTAGAGGCAGTACTGTAACAACACTAAAAATCTGTCCAAAATGACATCCTATTCCCTATATAGTGCACAACTTTCTTTCTTTCCCCCTTGTTAGTATCCAATTGTTAGTAGTTACTGTCTTGTCTCATCACTACAACTCCCATACGGGCTCGGGAGAGACGAAGGCTGAGAGCCATTTGTCCTCCGAAACACAACCCAACCAAGCCGCACGGCTTCTTAACACAGCGTGCATCCAACCCGGAAGCCAGCCGCACCAATGTGTCGGAGGAAACACCGTGGCGACCTGGTTAGCGTGCACTGCGCCTGTCTCGCCACAGGAGTCGCTAGTGCACGATGAGACAAGGATATCCCTACCAGCCAAACCCTCCCTAAACCCTTGTGCATCGCCCCATGGACCCCCCGGTCGCGGCCGGCTGCGACAGAGCCTGGGCTCGAAGCCAGAGTCTCTGGTGGCATAGCTAGCACTGCGATGCAGTGCCCTAGACCACTGCGCCACCCGGGAGGCCCTATAGTGCACTACTTTTGACCAGTGCCCATAGGGGAAAAGGGGATTTGGGATGTAGTCTAAAGCTCTTACTAAACAACCCACTCTGTGCGCACCCTTTTTGGACTGCAGTGATGTTAATAGTCGTAAGACATAAAAACATATTTCATTTCAATTCATTTACTGGGAGAGGGGACGACTCTCCACATAGATTATCCACTTTTATAATCAGACTGTCTCCAATTAAAAATGGTATGAGGAGACTCTTAAACTGAAATAATGAACTGAGCTTTCTATAAACCCAGGGTGTGTCCTGAATGGCACACTATTCCCTTGTTATCCCCATAGAGCTGTGGTCCAAAAAAAGTGCACTATGTAGAGAATAGGGTACCGTTTGGAATGCAACCCCAGTCATTTTGACATTATAAATGTGCAAGAGCAATGCTAATTGATGGGCTAATTAATTCTGGTCTCAAATCACAGTCTGAGTGAAAAATGCATTTAGACTTTGTCTCCCAGTGACATGAAACAATCCTCCATGTACTTCAGCAGGTTCGCCCCTCCATCACTACTCCCATCCTCTCTCCTTCCATCCATCACTACTCCCATCCTCTCTCCCTCCATCACTACTCCCATCCTCTCTCCTTCCATCCTCTCCCTCCATCACTACTCCCATCCCCTCTCCCTCCATCACTACTCCCATCCTCTCTCCCTCCATCACTACTCCCATCCTCTCTCCTTCCATCCTCTCTCCATCCATCACTACTCCCATCCTCTCTCCCTCCATCACTACTCCCATCCTCTCTCCCTCCATCACTACTCCCATCCTCTCTCCCTCCATCACTACTCCCATCCTCTCTCCCTCCATCACTACTCCCATCCTCTCTCCCTCCATCACTACTCCCATCCTCTCTCCCTCCATCACTACTCCCATCCTCTCTCCCTCCATCACTACTCCCATCCTCTCTCCCTCCATCACTACTCCCATCCTCTCTCCCTCCATCACTACTCCCATCCTCTCTCCTTCCATCCTCCTCCATCCATCACTACTCCCATCACTACTCCCATCCTCTCTCCCTCCATCACTACTCCCATCCTCTCTCCCTCCATCACTACTCCCATCCTCTCTCCCTCCATCACTACTCCCATCCTCTCTCCCTCCATCACTACTCCCATCCTCTCTCCCTCCATCACTACTCCCATCCTCTCTCCCTCCATCACTACTCCCATCCTCTCTCCTTCCATCCTCTCTCCATCCATCACTACTCCCATCACTACTCCCATCCTCTCTCCCTCCATCACTACTCCCATCCTCTCCCCTTCCATCCTCTCTCCCTCCATCACTACTCCTATCCCTCTCCCTCCATCACTACTCCCATCCTCTCTCCCTCCATCACTACTCCCATCCTCTCTCCTTCCATCCTCTCCCTCCATCACTACTCCCATCCTCTCTCCCTCCATCACTACTCCCATCCTCTCTCCTTCCATCCTCTCCCTCCATCACTACTCCCATCCTCTCTCCTTCCATCACTACTCCCATCCTCTCTCCCTCCATCACTACTCCCATCCTCTCTCCCTCCATCACTACTCCCATCCTCTCTCCCTCCATCACTACTCCCATCCTCTCTCTCCCTCCATCACTACTCCCATCCTCTCTCCCTCCATCACTACTCCCATCCTCTCTCCCTCCATCACTACTCCCATCCTCTCTCCCTCCATCACTACTCCCATCCTCTCTCCCTTCATCACTACTCCCATCCTCTCTCCCTCCATCCTCTCTCCCTCCATCACTACTCCCATCCTCCCTCCCTCCATCCTCTCCCTGGATCACTACTCCCATCCTCTCTTCCTCCATCACTACTCCCATCCTCTCTCCCTCCATCACTACTCCCATCCTCTCTCCCTCCATCACTACTCCAATCCTCTCTCCCTCCATCAATACTCCCATCCTCACTCCCTCCATCCTCTCCCTCCATCACTACTCCCATCCTCTGTCCCTCCATCACTACTCCCATCCTCTCTCCCTCCATCACTACTCCCATCCTCTCTCCCTCCATCACTACTCCCATCCTCTCCCTCCATCACTACTCCCATCCTCTCCCCTTCCATCCTCTCTCCCTCCATCACTACTCCTATCCTCTCTCCCTCCATCACTACTCCCATCCTCCCTCCCTCCATCCTCTCCCTGCATCACTACTCCCATCCTCTCTTCCTCCATCACTACTCTCATCCTCTTCCCTCCATCACTACTCCCATCCTCTCCATCACTACTCCCATCCTCTCCCTCCATCCTCTTCCCTCCATCACTACTCCCATCCTCTCTCCCTCCATCCTCTTCCCTCCATCACTACTCCCATCCTCTCTCCCTCCATCCTCTTCCCCCCATCACTACTCCCATCCTCCCTCCCTCCATCCTCTTCCCTCCATCACTACTCCCATCCTCCCTCCCTCCATCCTCCATTACTACTCCCATCCTCTCTCCCTCCATCCTCTTCCCTCCATCACTACTCCCATCCTCTCTCTCTCCATCCTCTTCCCTCCATCACTACTCCCATCGTCTCTCCCTCCATCCTCTTCCCTCCATCACTACTCCCACCCTCCCTCCCTCCATCCATCACTACTCCCATCCTCTTTCCCTCCATCACTACTTCCATCCTCCCTCCATCCTCTTCCCTCCATCACTACTCCCATCCTCCCTCCCTCCATCCTTCCTTGTCCCTCCATCACTACTCCCATCCTCCCTCCCTCCATCCTCTTCCCTCCATCATTCCTTCTATCCTCCCTCCCTCCATCATTCCTTATCCCTCCATGATTACTTCCATTCTCCCTCTCTCCATCTTCTGATACTGTACTGTCCATCTTCTGTAATGTTTCACACCCAAGCCTCCCCCTCCTTGCCCATTCATCTAGAGACTACTATTTGTTTCTACACAAAATACATGCACAGATAATAACAGTCTTCTTGTCAAGCATATAATCCTCCAGACAACATGTGTAATTGTGCATCTTTCCTGTCAAGAGTGCAGTACATACACTACAGCAAGTTTCAAACCAGTGGCTACACTAAACTACACTAAACCACCACCAGTGCCCATTCTCAATCTTTATCCCCCCCAGAGTGCACGATGACTATTGTCTAAGACAACCCTAGGAAAGACACCTGGCTGTGACGACCATGCTCCGTTGCTAAGCTGCTTTCATCGCCTCACAATGGACCAGTTCAGCAGAGCAGGTGATGAACACCTAAAGCCTGGAGTTGTGAGCTATACAGAAAACAGTCATTGGGAATGGGTGGTGGGACTGGAGGAGAGGGAGGTGAGAGGTGGATAAGTTGTAGGAAGGAAGATGAGGGGAAAGGAAATGGGACTGGATGCAGGTGAGAAAGAGAGGAGAGAGGGAGAGAGGGGCGAGAGAGGTGGAGAAGAGAGAGAGAGGTGGAGAAGAGAGAGAGAGGTGGAGAAGAGAGAGAGCGGAGAGAGAGGAGAGAGGGGTGGAGAGGAGAGAGAGCGGAGAGAGGGGTGGAGAGGAGAGAGAGCGGAGAAGAGAGAGCGGAGAGAGAGGCGAGAGGGGTGGAGAAGAGAGAGCGGAGAGAGGGGTGGAGAAGAGAGAGCGGAGAGAGGGGTGGAGAGAGAGGCGAGAGGGGTGGAGAAGAGAGAGCGGAGAGAGGGGTGGAGAAGAGAGAGCGGAGAGAGGGGTGGAGAAGAGAGAGCGGAGAGAGGGGTGGAGAAGAGAGAGCGGAGAGAGGGGTGGAGAGAGAGAGCGGAGAGAGGGGTGGAGAGAGAGAGAGGGGTGGAGAGAGAGAGAGAGGGGTGGAGAAGAGAGAGCGGAGAGAGGGGTGGAGAAGAGAGAGCGGAGAGAGGGGTGGAGAAGAGAGAGCGGAGAGAGGGGTGGAGAAGAGAGGCGAGAGGGGTGGAGAAGAGAGAGCGGAGAGAGAGGCGAGAGGGGTGGAGAAGAGAGAGAGCGGAGAGGGGGTGGAGAGGAGAGAGAGAGAGGAGAGAGAGCGCATCTGGTCTGGTCTGTCCCACAGAGGTCTACCTGTTGAACAGACTTACCCTAACTTAATTATCACAGACCAGGATGGCATATGAAAATGGCTGAATAACTCATTTAAAGCCTGAGTGCTGCATTTCTGATTAAGGGGGTTGAGAGGTAATATAGTGGGTATTGATATGTGTGAAGCAAATTAGATTAAAATGAGTCTAGACAGCCAATTCTTTCTCTGACTCTAATCAACATAGGATTTGCAAGTAATGGTCATGTTGGTGGTGATGGTGGTAGTAGTGATGGTGGTAGTAGTGGTGGTAGTGTTGGTAGTAGTGATGGTGGTAGTAGTGGTGGTGGTAGTAGTGATGGTAGTGTTGGTAGTAGTGACGGTGGTAGTAGTGGTGGTAGTAGTAGTGACGGTGGTAGTAGTGGTGGTAGTAGTAGTAATGGTGGTAGTAGTGATGGTGGTAGTAGTGATGGTGGTAGTAGTGGTGGTGGTGGTAGAGACGTGGATGGGGGTGTGAAAGTGGGTGATGTGTAACCACACCATGAAATGCAGACAGAGGCTCTGAAGCTTGGCCTGCTGTTGTATACCAGAGAGTGGTGGTAAACTGCATCATACCGAGGGAAGAAAGAAGGTCGCTCTCAGCCAACATAGGAAAAGTAATAACATGCGTCACACCGAGAGGGGTCCTAAAAATAACAGCATCATGTTTCCAGAAGTATGATTCAGGTTGATGGTGTGATGTGTAACTAGACATGGGGTGGCAGTGGTCATTAGGCCACACAGCATCTCCTTCAGTGTTACGATGGGTTAACCTTCGTTGTTTGAACCTGGGTCTTCTGTGCCCTGTGCACCACTAGACTGTGTTACCCTGCTGAGCTAAAGCCTAGACATCGCACTCTGGAAGCCAATGCAAGTCTTCAGATCTTAGGGAAGTCTTTTTTTCTCTCTCTCTCTCTCTCTTCTCTCTCTCTCTCTCTCAGAAAGAACCTACACACTTGTTGAATCAGAGTTGTGTCTACGTCATTTCCATGAAACGAATAGATGTTGAATTGACACCTGTGCCCAGTGGGAAATGAGTTTCTCTGTATTTCTTTGTCAGACTTTTTATAAAACACAAAGCTTTGCGTGTTTGTTTGTTGCAGGCAATAGCAAGATGCAGGAACAAAATGGCTTTATATTTAGCTCCACGGCGGCGTTGTTGAAACGCTCTGGTTCACACTCGGCAGATCCCTGTCCCTTGTCTGACAACACCGAGAGGTCGCAATGAATCCTTGACATCCATGGGAGTTAATTACAATGACTTCTCTTAGATTGCTGGAGGTGGGTAATTAGTGTTTGAACAGCAAACGAATGCTGCAAATAGATACATGTAAAAAAGGCCTGTGTTTTTGTAGCTCTCAGAGGAGAAATTGACTGGATCTCTTTTGTATGAGCAGAGTTCATTTGGATGCAGGATAGTTGGAAAGAACGTGTGTGGATGGCTCTGTGAAAGAACGTGTGTGGATGGCTCTGTGAAAGAACGTGTGTGGATGGCTCTGTGAAAGAACGTGTGTGGATGGCTCTGTGAAAGAACGTGTGTGGATGGCTCTGTGAAAGAACGTGTGTGGATGGCTCTGTGAAAGAACGTGTGTGGATGGCTCTGTGAAAGAACGTGTGTGGATGGATCTCTGTTGGATGAGCCAGCGTCTGTTAATCTGGATATATAGGCGTTGGAAGTTGAAGGGGCTTATTGCGTTCTGGCTGGTGGGTGGATACTTGAGTCACTTGGTTGGGTTGGACTACAGTCAAACTGTTGAAGCAGCTCTAGCACTGAGGACTAGAGGGTGCCTGCTTGCCTGCTCTCATGAAAGACCAAGGACTGTTTTTGCTCTTTAATTTAGTTTAGTTTTTCAAAGGAGAGCGGTCTTGGAGTAATACACAATGCACTCATGCCTATGACAGAGAAAATAATATAAATAATTACAGACAATTAGTAGGCTAATATGCATGGGTGAGCAGAGGAAATGTCAAGAAATCCATTGATTGACAGGTAAAGCACACACACACACACACCAACATTCAATAATAACAGGTTATCCCTACTGTCTATATCTATGCATGATTGTGTTCCATACCATTTCCTTTGTAAAGCTGTAACTAAATCAAACACTAACTGCTGAAGAGACACATTAAGGTTTTCAACTAAATGAAACAACCTCATGACAGGATTAGTTATAGCCTAGCAACATTAAATGCAGAAGGCTTTCACTTCTCTTCAAGAAGATTGAATGGTTACGGGTCTGAATAAATAACAGCTATATCCTACCGCCATCGTGCGTTTACTCTTCTTTCAAACAACCCCTGAGTTCTATTGGCTGCAGTATTTAACATTCAGCAAACAAGAGCTTGCGGCCCCCTTTGAATAGTCTATTGGTATAAGAAATGCAAAAGATATCAAATCATTTCCAGCAAGCTATTCTAGAAAAGCAGAACTTAATATTTGGTACAGAAACCTTTGTTTGCAATTACAGAGATCATACGTTTCCTGTAGTTCTTGACCAGGTTTGCATACACTGCAGCAGGGATTTGGCCCACTCCTCCATACAGACCTTCTCCAGATCCTTCAGGTTTTGGGGCTGTCGCTAGGCAATACGGACTTTCAGCTCCCTCCAAAGATTTTCTATTGGGTTCAGGTCTGGAGACTGGCTAGGCCACTCCACGACCTTGAGATGCATCTTACGGAGCCACTCCTTAGTTGCCCTGGCTGTGTGTTTCGGGTCGTTGTCATGCTGGAAGACCCAGCTACGACCCATCTTCAATGCTCTTACTGAGGGAAGGAGGTTGTTGGCCAAGATCTCGCGATACATGGCCACATCCATCCTCCACTCAATACGGTGCAATCGTCCGGTCCCCTTTGCAGAAAAGCATCCGCCAAAGAATGATGTTTCCACCTCAATGCTTCACGGTTGGGATGGTGTTCTTGGGGTTGTACTCATCCTTCTTCTTCCTCCAAACACGGCAAGTGGAGTTTAGACCAAAAAGCTATATTTTTGTCTCATCAGACCACACGACCTTTTCCCATTCCTCCTCTGGATCATCCAGATGGTCATTGGCAAACTTCAGACGGCCTGGACATGCGCTGGCTTGAGCAGGGGACCTTGCGTGCGCTGCAGGATTTTAATCCATGACGGCGTAGTGTGTTACTAATGGTTTTCTTTGAGACTGTGGTCCCAGCTCTCTTCAAGTCATTGACCAGGTCCTGCTGTGTAATTTACGAATGTTCAACACCCTTTGAATATGGCCAGTGTCCGTAAACTTCGTCAAAAACTAATTAAATTGTTGCCTACAGCACAGTTACAGTAACCAACGCTCTGGATAACATGAAAACAGCCTAACCAGCTCTGCTAGGGTGAGTAAATTGGTCAGAGTGAGGTGTTCTCTCATTTGTGTCTGAAAGTAGCTAGCCAACGTTAGCCAGTTAGCTTGGGTGCTTGACTGCAGTTGACCGCTCTGATCCACCCTACTTCAGTGTGCACTCTGAACGCTCCGAGAGCGAAACTTATGAACAGACAATCTGACAACGCTCTAGATTTCCGAACGGAACGCCCAGAGGGCACTCTGGCACTACGGATTGAATTTACGAACACACTCAAAATAATTAAATGTTTAGCTAGTCATTTGTTATGCTAACAAGCTAACAAGAGGTTGCATAGGAACAGCATCAAATTCCGGGTAGACAGGCGAAGCTCTAGTACACTCAACTGAAACGATATGGTTTGTTTACAGTACACTAAAATGAACTAATAGTATACAGTATGTAGTATCTACTCATTAAGTATGTTAGTATGGGTATTTGAACACAGCTGGGCTGTCTGTTCCCACCCTGAGTGTTGATGATTCATGCAAAGGCGTTAGAGAAGACAGATTTAGACATGTAATTTAACTGCTTCATTTCACGCTGTTCATATAAATGATTTGTTATTATTTACCGGTTTCAAAGCAGTTATTTATCCCGGGAAAAGGGAGTGGTTTCGGGCGGTAAATCCCAGTAAATCTAGGTAACCAGGCTCCCACCATGCAACCCTAATCACAATGGATCAAAACGCAGAGACAAGACACACAAGGCTCAAGCAGCCCTGCTTGGAACTCGACCGCCCACTTCCCCAGCACTTGTCCTAAAACCTTTTTTAACTCGCTGTGTTTACTGCTTTACTGAAATAGGAATATGCAGCTATAAAAGAACATCAACAATTATATTCTGATCAAATCATATATCATGGTTGGAGATAGCCCTTGACCATGACTCTCAGTTTCATTACTTTTCATTCCACATAAGAGTCACTGAAAAAAGGCATATTTTTTGTTAAGTTTGGTTAAGAGCCCTGCCACTTGGTCTGAGCATGAACACGCATTGCTGTGGTTTTGAAACCATTGCCTGTGGTTTTGGAAGCATAAGGACCTTATCTTTCATATCAGCGAGATATATATATATTTTTTTAACAAAAGGTTAAATTGATACACACCTTTATAGGGTTGGCGTTAGTGTTCCCACATGGCCATATTTCCATGTTACAGCGCTTGTTTAAGGAAGACAGATGGAAGACATGCATGGCCACCTGTGCTGATTAGCTATCTAGCATGCTCCGAACGCCTGTGTGTGTATTGGTGTAACTGAGGAGGAAGTATAGGACAACAACTGGAGGCACACAGAGCTTGTGGATCTGTGCAAAACTGCAGGTTTCTCCAAGACATTGAGTGCATTTATTTTATTTTTCAAGCTGATATAAAAGATAAGGGGCATTTCAGTATATGATTTGAAAACCGGTTTGAAAGCGATGATTGTTGACGTTTCTAAACGTTAAAACACAGCGTTGGAATTGTAGTTCACGTGGCGCCATCAGTGAGCGAATGTAAGCGCTGTAAACCCTACATATGGAGAAGGGTTTTCGAGAGCTAGGTTGGAGACAGCTGAGGTGAATGGTGATAGATGGACATTATCTGCCAGTGCATTATTAAACAATGGACCACAGTATTGCAGTTAAACATAGCAGGTGCGCTAAATCACACCGAAACTTAAGAATCAAGCCAGGTCTATCCGCGTGCACTATTGTAAGCTTGGAATGCGGGATGTGTTGTCTAAAGCAGTCATATCCCGATGTAGCAAGAACTGCATTTTGCTGTGTTATCATGCACCCCATAGGCTACAATAGTAGCCAGAGAGAGCGTTATAATAAGATGTGTTTATTATAGGCTACATAGACCCCACAAAGCGTGCGGAGCTCAGTTGTGCGCCTGACAGAAACCACTGAAAAAAGAAAGCACACAAACTATATGCCAACTTTTTGCTGAAACCAATTTAAAACATCAGCTATCGATTATAATAACGGGGTAAAGGCAATGCTTTAACGCACAAATTGGATGAATAGGCCTATACAGTCAATACATATAGGTCAAAGTAGAATGGAAAATTCCGTCTCCTGCGTGGAAACACACCAATCAAATGTATTTAATTTGAGCAATCCTTTCAGTGTGGAGACATGTGCTTTGTCCCTAACATTCTACTGTGTAGGCGATAGAGCAAACCCTGAAAGTTAACAACAGTAGAGGCTTTTAGCCGACCCAATACCCGCTTTATGACCTGGAGGTTGGTTACTTACGGGTGCCATCGAAGCGGGTGGCGATGGTGTCCAGGAAGGTGTTCTGCGGAGCCAGCAGACCTCGCATCACCGGCATCCTGGTACGGGTCGACTGGGTCCTCCTGCCTCGGCGCCCCGGGGCAGTGGATTCCTGTTCAGACCCAAACCCGGGCAAGAACCTTGACGTTCCGGGCGCGCATCCTAGCCCCTGGAGGAGCGCGCCGATCCGAGATGTGCGTGGCTCCACTTTGAGACCGGGGTTGTGACCATATCCTTCAAAAGAAAACGCGCATACCCAGTCTTGGAGAACCCAAACCTGGCACCAGCCTTTAGCTATAGACTACCAGCTATAAATAGCTTAGATAATGTTTTTCTTTGTCTAGAAGAACCAACGCAGAGGAAGGACAGCGCAAGTTTCGGTACTGATGCTGTGAACTGAACTCCGGAGGCAAGCTCCTCCTCGGGGTAAGCAATACTGCGCGCGCTCTCCTCCCCCTAGCAGTTGCTTTGTTTCTCCTGGTTACTACTGCGAGCAGATGTCATGTCACGTGATATATTTGGGGGACTATAGTTCCAGAGACCAATGCTCCTGGGTACATTGAAGGCTTGGCAGGGGTGATGATCCCTTGTGTTGCCAACAGACTTTACTTTGGGGATAGGATGGGGGTTTGACAATAGTTGCTAGGCTACAAGATCCTTTTTTTCAACAAAATAAAAGGAGATCCATTGTTGATAACAACATGAAATATGGTATATTTCAAACTCCCTCCAAAATACGAAAATGTATGTCCAGGAACAAATCGATTTTTTTTGTTTTTTTTTGTTTTTATCAAGTCAGCCTGAAAACTCAATATTGGCGCGGATAAGCATAACAGTCCCAAAATGAGGGGTTCTCTCCCGTGCACAGCTGTTGGAGTTGCTATGGTGACAGCTGCTGTGCTTCAAGGGAGCCGGTCAGCGATTCAGAAATCAAATTTGACCAGTCACCCACCATACAATAACACATCAACAATAGGCCTATAAAACGTGTTCACCGAGAAACGAAAACCCAATTATGTTTTCTCAGGGGAAAACTAAACTCCATTGCGACCATATATGTTGCAGAGTTTAAAGCTTTTGACATGTTCCGCGTTTCCTGGTCGTGTTTTGAGAATGTTGTGGCGCCTCCTCGGCTCTCTAACCGGTAGTGAATGGGCTACATTCAGAACTGCGTAAAGGGCACATGCAGTGTAGAAGGTTCATCATCAATGAATAAGCACACAGTTTGTTCAGTCCAACACACTTCGCTTGAGAAGTTATTCGATTTTTGTTATGTTCTAGTATTGCGCCATTAGCCTTAGTAGCCTATAGAGCATGGGGTCGCAACCTTTTCTAGCTTGAGAGCTACTTTAAAAATAAAAAATGAAACATGTTGTTTCGCAACTTTTAAAATAGGCACATTCTTCTCTACCCTGCCAATCCTCCCCGGGTCCTTGGTGTACAATGGATGTGTCAATATAGGCCCATAGGTTAAATAATGGTTAATAAACAGTAGTCCTATTTGGCATGACAAGCGCCATGTTTTCTCTGTAACATTTTCCTGTTGGCAAATATATACTCTACTGTCAAAAGTTTTAGAACACCTATTCATTCAAGGGTTTTTCTTAATTTTTACTATTTTCTACATTGTAGAATAATAGTGAAGACATCAAAACTATGAAATAAAATATGGAATCATGAAGTAACCAAAAAAGTGTTAAACAAATCAAAATATATTTTATATTTGAGATTCTTCAAATAGCCACCCTTTGCCTTGATGACAGCTTCACAAACTCTTGGCATTCTCTCAACAAGCATCATGAGGTAGTCACCTGGAATGCATTGCAATTAACAGGTGTGGATTGTTAAAAGTTCATTTGTGGAACTTAATGCGTTTGAGCCAGTCAGTTGTGTTGTGACAAGGTAGGGGGTATACAGAAGATAGAGCTATTTAGTAAAAGACCAAGTCCATATTATGGAAAGAACAGCCCAAATAAGCGAAGAGAAACGACAGTCCATCACTGGCCTTTTATTGCCCCCAGCACAAGGTGCACCTGTGTAATGATCATGCTGTTTAATCAGCTTCTTGATATGCCACACCTGCCAGGTGGCGGGATTATCTTGGTAATGGAGAAATGCTCACCAACAGGGATATAAACAATTGTGTGCACAAAATTTGAGAGAATTAAGCTTTTAGTGCATATGACACATTCTGGAATCTTTTATTTCAGCTCATGAAACATGGGACCTACACTTTACATGTTGCGTTTATATATTCAGCATTCCGTCAGGTAAGCCTACTTTGCAGTTAACATTTAATTCAGAAGGTTATTGGGGAAAGTCTTTCCATCTACCCACAAGATCATTATCATTAGCATCACTAACTGGCTACATGGAGGGATAAACAAACACATGCACCATACAGACAACAGACCAGAGGCAATATTGCTTGAAATGAATTGGCAGATATTGTGTTAGGCTACGTCTGACTTTTTAAGCAAATAGTGGCTAACCAGGGATGGATAATGTCAATGTGGCTTTGATTGAATAGCAGCCTGGAGATGTACATTTCTGATAGTTTTCAATGGAACGGTTCTCCAGAGAGACCGCCTTTCTGCTAGTAGCCTAAAGTTTGATAAGTGAAATCCTGCCATCTTCTGGGCCAAGTTGTTCTTATTTTCTTATAGCCTGAGTACCATCCTAAAATTATTCATTATTATTTTTGTGCACTACCTTGGCATATTGAGTTATTTTGAGTTACTTATCCAATTGATTATTGGGTCAACAACCTTGACAATGAGCCCCCTCTATATTTTGATCAAAAATATAAGGCTAGCCTACCCTATTATAATTATTTTGGGGGGGATTCTATAGGCCTATGGGCAAGCTCCTCCTCGGAGGCCTTTATTTATTTTGTTTGCTTTTGTCAATCAGCTGTTTAGAGCGCTCATTGCTTTGTTTTTCAGGTTCCTGCGTGTGTTTGTGTTCTCCGTGTCCACAAGAAGGAGACCTTTTGTTTTCTCTCCTGGATCAGCTGAAGGTCGCCAATATCACTAGACAACTAGCCTACAGCTCGACACCAATGCGCATCCATTCCAGCCTATAGTTGACTCTTTCGGTGAGAAGCATTCAATATATCTACATTATTTGCATTTGTGTCCATGAAAACTGTAAATGCAGTTTACCCACCTTTTTCAGAAATAAGTGATTTGTTTGACCATCAGATGGCATCACGACTGGTTGTGTTCATGCCACATTAAATAGTCATTCATTTTTACCGCTAAATTACGTATTTATTGGTAAGGTAATAATGTGTTTTACAAATTCATATTTTGCAACATTGTTACTAGGGTCTGAGTGGCAAACAGCAAGGTTTGTACAAACCTGTGCTGTTGCAAACTAGATGCTACCTAGAAGCTAAAGGAAAATAATGTGTTTAATAAAAGCTCTTACATAAAAAGGAGGAGCCATTTGGGTCAATTAAAAATGTAACTGCTATTCCGATTCAAAATACAACTACCATTTCAGCATGACACAAGAGGATGGTGGTTGACCAACTTGCAAGTAATTTAGCCTACCAGTAAGCACGCTATTTTTCAATATATTAAAACCTCTTGAAACTAGGGGGCACTATTTTCATTTTTGGAAAAATAACGTTCCCAAAGTAAACAAGATATTTTGTCAGGACAAGGTGCTAGAATATGCATATAATTGACAGCTTAAGATAGAAAACACTCTAAAGTTTCCAAAACTGTAAAAATATTGTCTGTTAGTATAACAGAACTGATATTGCAGGCGAAAGCCTGAGAAAAAATCCAATCAGGAAGGGACTCTTATTTAGAAAGCTCTGCGTTCCTATGCGTCCCTATTGAGAAGTTCATGAGATATCAACCAGATTCCTTTTTCTATGGCTTCCCTAATGTGTCTAGTGTCACACTACATAGTTTCAGGCGTTTATTTTGAAAAATTAGCCTGAACGTCAACATTGCATCAGTGGTCAGCTGGAGTCTCTCAGAGTGTTTTGTGCATAAGGGACAAATGCGGCCATTGTTTCTCTCTTTCCTACTAAGAAGGCACCTGTCCCGGTTGATATATTATCGAATAGATATTTGAAAAACACCTTGAGGATTGATTATAAACAACGTTTGCCATGTTTCTGTCGATTTTATGGAGCTAATTTGGAATATTTTTCGGCGTTGTCGTGATCGCAATTTCCGGTCGAATTCTGAGCCAAACGTGAAGAACTAACGGAGTTATTTCGGCTACAAAAATAATATTTTTGGAAAAAAGGAACATTTGCTATCTAACTGGGAGTCTTGTGAGTGAAAACATCCGAAGCTCATCAAAGGTAAACTATTTAATTGAATTGCTTTTCTGATTTTCGTGACCAGGTTGCCTGCTTCTAGCTAGGCATAATGCTATCGATAAACTTACACAAATGCTTGTCTTGCTTTGGCTGTAAAGCATATTTTCCAAATTTGAGATGACAGGGTGATTAACAAAAGGCTAAGCTGTGTTTCAATATATTTCACTTGTGATTTCATGAATATGAATATTTTCTAGTAATATTTATGTCCGTTGGGTTATGCTAATTAGTGTCAGTTGATGACAACGCTCCCGGATCCGGGATGGGTAGTTACAAGAGTTAAGGCAAGTGTGTTGTTATGTGTTAATAACATTTAGACTACGTTACCCAGCAGGCTATGCGGATGGTTAAAGAACGCCTTGCATGGCTAAACACGGAGTTTTCTAGCTAAAGTATATGTTCATTAAAAGTAGTTAAACCTACGCCCCGGTTTGTCATCATATAAGGAACAAACATAACATGGTGTCAGACTGGTAGTCGCTATGACGACACAGAGATAAGAAAAGAGTAACTCTGCAAATTTCCTCAATGAAAATTGAACATTCTACCACAAGTCAAGTGACGTGAGAAGTCGAAGATGCTAGCTTGCAAGAGCGAGGACAACGAGCCGCAGCAGCGAGAGTGACAGCAGCGAGAGCAAGGCTGCATTGGAATCTGTTGACGAGCAAGTTGATGAGCAACATACTGAAGTAAGAGAAATTGACACTGTTCCTGTTCTCCTTCATGGATAGGCTTAGTCCTCCTACTTAGTTAACAGGCAATTTAGCTGACAATTGGAAACGTTTCAAGCAGAGATTCAATATCTACCTAGCAGCCAGTGGTGCAGGGGAAGATGATGGCAAATTGAAAGCTTCCATTGTTCTGCATGTTATTGGAGAGGACGCATTGGACATTTACAATAGCTTCCAGCAAGACGAGGCAAACTTCACATTGACTGTGCTAATGGCTACATTTGAGGAGTACTTTGTACCAAGCCAGAACGTCACGTTTGAGAGATACAAGGTTTTCTCTCATGATCAGAAATAGGGAGTCAGTTTTAACCCGTATTTGGCTGAGCTGAACACACTGGACAAAATGTGTGAATTTGAAAAGCTGAAAGACTCACTAGTGAAAGAAAGGATAGTCTGTGGCATACTTGATAATGGACTCAAGGAGAGATTGCTGCGTGAGCAAGATTAAACTTTGGATAAAGCAGTGAATATGTGTCGAGCAGCTGAAACCAGCAGAGCACAAGCTAAAGAGCTGTGCAGGGATGAGACGTCAGTGCAATAACAAGAGAGGAGCAATACACACAAGGCCTTACAAAACAAAAACAAGCAAAAGAGAGAAATCAAAACACTACATGTGGAAAATGTGGATTTATCCACAAGCCCAAAAACTGCCCTGCACATGGCAAATCATGTAACAACTGTGGGAAAAATAATCATTACTCAAAATGCTGCAAAGCTGAGGCTACAAAGAAAAAGGTTCACACAGTCGAGGAGATGGAGGAATTCTTTGTTGATTCTGTGGAAATATGCAGTAAATGCTGAATGGATTGTGCCATTGAAGGTGAATGAAACTATAATACCATTCCAGCTTGATACTGGAGCACAGGTAAACCTGTTGTCGCTGGATGACTACAAAACACTGAAGGTGAAGAGTAAAATACACCCGGTGAAAATGAAGGTTACTGGTTATACTGGGGAGAACGTACCAGTCAAAGGTAGCTGCATAGTAACTTTACAGCACAAAGGAAAACGGTTCAGAACACAGCTGCTGATTGTGGAAAAGAGTGTACAGCTTATTCTAGGGATCAATGCATGTAAAAAGCTCAATTTGTTGAAAAGAGTGTATGTAGTGACATCACAGACTGAAAATGACCAAGAATCACTACTGGCTGAGTATGAGGATGTGTTTGAGGGTCTTGGATGTTTACCAGGAGAACACAAAATATGCACTGATGACAAAATTACTCAGTTGTGCATGCATGCAGAAAAGTTCCATTTCTAGATGTCATCACAAAAATGGATGAACCTACAGACTGGGTAAGCTCACTGGTTATTGTGGTGAAGAAGAACGGCGATCTCAGGATATGTCTAGACCCGAGAGATCTCAACAAAGCAATCAAGAGAGAGCATTTCAAGTTGCCAACCAGAGAAGAGATAATGTCGCAGTTTGCTGGAGCAAAGTGGTTCAGTAAGCTTGACGCCTCATCAGGATTCTGGCAAATGAAGCTATAATACCATTCAAGCTTGATACTGGAGCACAGGTAAACCTGTTGTCGCTGGATGACTACAAAACACTGAAGGGGAATGAAACTATAATACCATTCCAGCTTGATACTGGAGCACAGGTAAACCTGTTGTCGTTGGATGACTACAAAACACTGAAGGTGAAGAGCAAAATACACCCGGTGAAAATGAAGGTTACTGGTTATACTGGGGAGAACATACCAGTCAAAGGGAGCTGCATAGTAACTTTACAGCACAAAGGAAAACGGTTCAGAGCACAGCTGCTGATTGTGGAAAAGAGTGTACAGCCTATTCTAGGAATCATTGCATGTAAAAAGCTCAATTTGTTGAAAAGAGTGTATGTAGTGACATCACAGACTGAAAATGACCAAGAATCACTACTGGCTGAGTATGAGGATGTGTTTGAGGGTCTTGGATGTTTACCAGGAGAACACAAAATATGTACTGATGACAAAATTACTCAGTTGTGCATGTATGTATGCAGGCAGAAACATTCCATTTGCACTGAGGAAAAAGCTCAAAGAGGAACTCGGATGCATGGAAAAGATGAACGTCATCACAAAAATGGATGAACCTACAGACTGGGTAAGCTCACTGGTTATTGTGGTGAAAAAGAACGGCGATCTCAGGATATGTCTAGACCCGAGAGATCTCAACAAAGCAATCAAGAGAGAGCATTTCAAGTTGCCAACCAGAGAAGAGATAATGTCGCAGTTTGCTGGAGCAAAGTGGTTCAGTAAGCTTGACGCCTCATCAGGATTCTGGCAAATGAAGCTAGATGATGCAAGCACACCTGAGGGCAAGCACACCTGAGGGCAGGTACAGATTTCTTTGTCTACCATATGGGATTCTCTCAGTGCCAGAGGTCTACCACAAGACAATCCACATGATCTTCGAGCACATTCCAGGAGTGGAGACTATGATGGATGGCATCATCATCTGGGGGTCCACAAAAGAAGAACACGATGCGAGAGTGAGACAAGTGCTGG
Organism: Oncorhynchus tshawytscha; assembly: GCF_018296145.1. Lineage (NCBI taxonomy): Eukaryota > Metazoa > Chordata > Actinopteri > Salmoniformes > Salmonidae > Oncorhynchus > Oncorhynchus tshawytscha. The sequence goes on from NC_056454.1 coordinate 39,907,185, forward strand.
ACCTGACACGGAAAGTCAACTTAAAACTAAACAAGGACAAATCCGAGTTTGGTGTGAAAACACTTACCTTCGTGGGAGATGTACTTTCTGAGGACGGAGTCAAACCAGACCCGAGGAAAACATCAGCCATCAACAACATGGAATGTCCGAAGAACAAGGACGATGTGAGACGCTTCATGGGCATGATCACCTACCTTGCAAAGTTCAGACCTCAACTGTCAGCATAGTCCGCTCCACTCAGATGTCTTCTGGAACAGAAAAATGAATGGGAATGGTCACATGAACAGGAAAACTGCTTCAAAAACCTAAAGAAGACAATCACAGAAGAGCCAGTGCTCAGGTTCTATGATCCAGAGAAAAGCACAAGGATTTCTGCAGACGTGTCACAGTTTGGCCTGGGAGCAGTTCTTCTGCAACAGCATGACAACACATGGCAACCCGTCGCTCATGCGTCCAGAGCCTTGACAGGCGCAGAGACAAGTTATGCACAAATAAAGAACTACTGGCAAGCACATACGCTTGCGAAAGGTTTCACCAATACATCTACGGACGAGACTTTGAAGTAGAAACCGACCACAAACCATTGATGTCAATCATGTCTAAGCCACTGAATGATTGTCCAATGAGAATCCAGAGAATGTTGATCAGACTGCAAAAGTATGATGTGAAGATGATCTATACCCCGGGAAAGTTCATGTTCGCCGCCGACACTCTTTCTGGAGCAGTCGACAAGAAGGAGAGCTTCGGCACACAGAAAAACACTGAGATTCAGGCCTACATCGACATGATCGTAGCATCACTTCCTGTGTCTTCTGAGAGAATGGAGCAGTTCAAAAGAGAAAATGCAGCTGACCAAACAATGACAGAGTTGAAAGAAACAACACTGATAGGATGGCCTGCACAGAAAAACAACTGTCCAAGGAGAATACAGGATTACTGGATATACAGAGCAGAGCTGACCGTTGTGGATGACACAGTGTTCAAAGCCAACAAGATTGTCATTCCCATGACACTATGCAAAGAAATGCTACATAAAATACACAAGGGCCACTTGGGTGAGGAAAAATGCAAACGACGAGCACGATAAGTAATGTACTGGCTAAGAATGAACCAGGAAATCAGCCAGACCACTGCTTCATGTGAACTGTGTTTGACCTACAGGCCAAAGCAGCAAGCAGAGCCGCTAATGCCTCAACCAGTACCCAACAGACCCTACTACAAAGTTGGAGTTGACCTTTTTGACTGCAATGGCAAAAGTCACATTGTTGTTACTGACTACCACTCAAACTACCCTGAAGTAGCAACACTGCCAACTACCTCCAGCAAAGCTGTAGTCACCTACCTGTATTTGCAAGACATGGGGTTGCGTCTGAACTGTACTCGGACAATGGCCCGCAGTTCTCAAGTTCCGAATTCCGATCGATCACTGACGACTGGGGATTCCGACACAACACCTCCAGCCCCAAATACCCAAGGTCCAACGGCTTAGCAGAGAGTTCAGTCAAAATTGTCAAAGGTCTGGTGAAAAAGGCACACGATGGAAAGGAGGATTTCCTAAAAAATCTGATCTACCGCAGCGCACCGCGGCAGAACGGACTTTCACCTGCACAGATGTTGATGGGACGTCACATCAGAACCAACCTACCCATCCATGAGGACTTGCTAACACCCAGAGGTGTTAGCAAGTCCAACAAAAATAGCAACATGAAAAAAGTGCAAGACACTTACCTGAACTGAAACCTGGAGATCATGTACGACTCCGAGACATCACTACAGGAACCTGGATGCAGCAAGGGTGTGTGCAGAGAGAAGTTGCACCGCGATCCTATGAGATCCAAACGGAGCATGGATCACAACTGAGACGAAACAGAGTGGATCTAAGGCTTCAGCCATTCACTCAAGGGACTGAGGATCATCAAGAGGATACTGCTGAAGCATCAAATGCCTTTAGAAATGGACAATTCAGTCAGAACACCCTGACTGACAATGAACGCTGTCCAACTGTTTCAGGAAGCACTTCAGCAGAACGACCAAAAGCTCTGTCTGAGCCCCTGAAAGGCTTATTGAGAATTGCTAAATATATACAGTGGGGAGAACAAGTATTTGATACACTGCCAATTTTGCAGGTTTTCCTACTAACAAAGCATGTAGAGGTCTGTAATGTCTTATCATAGATACACTTCAACTGTGAGAGACGGAATCTAAAAAAATCCAGAAAATCACATTGTATGATTTTTAAGTAATTGATTTGCATTTTATTGCATGACATAAGTATTTGATCAACTACCAACCAGTAAGAATTCCGGCTCTCACAGACCTGTTAGTTTTTCTTTAAGAAGCCCCCCTGTTCTCCACTCATTACCTGGATTAACTGCACCTGTTTGAACTCGTTACCCGTATAAAAGACAGTTGTCCACACACTCAATCAAACAGACTCCAACCTCTCCACAATGGCCAAGACCAGAGAGCTGTGTAAGGACATCAGGGAAAAATGTAGACCTGCACAAGGCTGGGAAGGCTACAGGACAATAGGCAAGCAGCTTGGTGAGAAGGCAACAACTGTTGGTGCAATTATTAGAAAATGGAAGAAGTTCAAGATGACGGTCAATCACCCTCGGTCTGGGGCTCCATGCAAGATCTCACCTCGTGGGGAAGGTGAGGGATCAGCCCAGAACTACACGGCAGGACCTGGTCAATGACCTGAAGAGAGCTGGGACCACAGTCTCAAAGAAAACCATTAGTAACACACTACGATATCATGGATTAAAATCCTGCAGCGCACGCAAGGTCCCCTGCTCAATCCAGTGCATGTCCAGGCCCGTCTGAAGTTTGCCAATGACCATCTGGATGATCCAGAGGAGGAATGGTAGGAGGTCATGTGGTCTGATGAGACAAAAATATAGCTTTTTGGTCTAAACTCCACTCGCCGTGTTTGGAGGAAGAAGAAGGATGAGTACAACCCCAAGAACACCATCCCAACCGTGAAGCATGGAGGTGGAAACATCATTCTTTGGGGATGCTTTTCTGCAAAGGGGACAGGACGATTGCACCGTATTGAGTGGAGGATGGATGGGGCCATGTATTGCGAGATCTTGGCAAACAACCTCCTTCCCTCAGTAAGAGCATTGAAGATGGGTCGTGGCTGGGTCTTCCAGCATGACAACGACCCGAAACACACAGCCAGGGCAACTAAGGAGTGGCTCCGTAAGATGCATCTCAAGGTCCTGGAGTGGCCTAGCCAGTCTCCAGACCTGAACCCAATAGAAAATCTTTGGAGGGAGCTGAAAGTCCGTATTGCCCAGCAACAGCCCTGAAACTTGAAGGATCTGGAGAAGGTCTGTATGGAGGAGTGGGCCAAAATCCCTGCTGCAGTGTATGCAAACCTGGTCAAGAACTACAGGAAATGTATGATCTCTGTAATTGCAAACAAATGTTTCTGTACCAAATATTAAGATCTGCTTTTCTGATGTATCAAATTCTTATGTCATGCAATAAAATGCAAATTAATTACTTAAAAATCATACAATGTGATTTTCTGGATTTTTGTTTTAGATTCCGTCTCTCACAGTTGAATGACAGACCTACATGCTTTGTAAGTAGGAAAACCTGCAAAATCGGCAGTGTAGCAAATATATATAAATACAAAAAGGGGCACCTGGACTGAATGTTTTGTTAATGTGAAAAGAAATAGAGCCACAATAGAGTATTGTTGGACAGACTATATTTAGTTGAAAAAAAACTTTTTTTTAAGGAAAAACATTTGGGGAAAGAAATGTGTGTTATTGAAAATTGCATGTTTTGCAGGTTGAGTAAACAAATGTGATGTGACGTGTAATAACATAGAAATGTAGTTTTCTTTTAAAGGAAAGAAGATGTTGTGTTAATAAGATTTAGACTACGTTACCCAGCAGGCTATGCGGGCTATGCGAATGGTTAAAGAACGCTTTGCATGGCTAAACATGGAGTTTTCTAGCTGAAGTATATGTTCATTAAAAGTAGTTCAACCTACGTTGTCATTATATAAGGAACAAACATAACAGCAAGCAAAGTTGATTATTCAATTAAAATATGTGACGTCAAAGTTATATAGTTAGCTAAAGTTGAAACGTTATTAGAATTTGAGTAGGTTTGTAAGATAGCTAGCAGAAAAAAAGTTACTTTAATTTGCCACTTTACAAGCTTGCCAGCGAACTCCTTCAAACAGTATTTCATTATTTGCCAGCCTGATATGGGCAATTAGCTTATTTCATTATTTGCAGGGCCCTTCAAACAACGTTGAAGATGGCTTATGGTAGAGAAATTAACATTTACTTCTCCGGCAACAGATTTGGTGGACATTTCTGCAGTCAGCATGCCAATTGCATGCTCCCTCAACTTGAGACATCTGGCATTGTGTTGTGTGACACATGCACATTTTAGTGGCCTTTTATTGTCCCCAGCACAAGGTGCACTTGTGTAATGATCATGCTGTTTAATCAGCTTCTTGATATGCCACACCTGGCAGTTGGACGGATTATCTTAGCAAAGGCGAAATGCTCACTAACAGGGATGTAAACAAATTTGTGCACAACATTTTAGATAAGCTTATTGCGTGTATGGAACATTTCTGGGATCTTTTATTTCAGCTCATGAAACATGGGACCAACACTATATGTTGCGTTTATATTTTTGTTATATATATATATATATATATATATATATATATATATATAAATATATATATATATATATATAAAAATGTGTGTTTGTGTGTACAAAACATTAAGGACACCTGCTCTTTCCATGACAGACTGACCAGGTGAAAGCTATGATCCCTTATTTGATGTCAAGGTTTGTGTCAAGACTGCAAATAAGACTCGCATCAAAAATAAGTTACAAAGACAAATAGAAAGAAATGTGTATATTTGGCACTCGAGCATGATACATTACCCAACACTGTCAACCAAGAGTCCGGACCAAACCAATTCACCTTGGTGGTGTGCAGACTGGTTTTATATTATTCTTAACGATTTCGCACAAACCAGAAAAAAATGCAACAATGTCTGTGAAACTATACATTCACAGTGAATTCAATTCAATTCAATTCCATTATGAATGAATTGTGGTTTATTTGGTAGCACTTCATAGTGTGACTCATTTTACTAATCGCATTAATACTGTACAAAGTTAAAGGTGCGCTATATGATAGCTTCCCCGCTTCCCCTAGCTAAGGCCTCTAGTGGGGAGACCTGAGGTCAACCTACCCCCGCCCTACCTCCTACTTCTGAGTGGGAGACCTTCCCATGCAGTAGCTTGCCTAGCTCAAACTAGAATCAGGGCGTCCACTCCGACAAGGTTAATTGACGGTCAGTCCCACACGGTGACATATCATTGGTTAATTGACGGTCAGTCCCACACGGTGACATATCATTGGTTAATTGACGGTCAGTCCCACACGGTGACATATCATTGGTTAATTGACGGTCAGTCCCACACGGTGACATATCATTGGTTAATTGACGGTCAGTCCCACACAGTGACATATCATTGGTTAATTGACAGTCAGTCCCACACGGTGACATATCATTGGTTAATTGACGGTCAGTCCCACACGGTGACATATCATTGGTTAATTGATCGGTCAGTCCCACACGGTGACATATCATTGGTTAATTGACGGTCAGTCCCACACGGTGACATATCATTGGTTAATTGACGGTCAGTCCCACACAGTGACATATCATTGGTTAATTGACGGTCAGTCCCACACGGTGACATATCATTGGTTAATTGACGGTCAGTCCCACACGGTGACATATCATTGGTTAATTGACGGTCAGTCCCACACGGTGACATATCATTGGTTAATTGACGGTCAGTCCCACACGGTGACATATCATTGCCGTGACGTGAAAATGAGCGATAGAAAACCGGTCGCGGCTGCCCATTTCGGATACCTAAATCCTCCACTGGATCAAGAAGGATCCTCCACCCAAAGGACATTCAACCAACTGGACAACTGTGGGAATAATTAGAGTCAACATGGGCCAGCATCCCTGTGGAACGCTTTCAACACCTTGTAGAGTCCATTCCCCGACGAATTGAATCTGTTCGGAGGGCAAAAGAGGGTGCAACTCCATATTAGGAAGTTGTGCCTAATTTTTGTACTCTGTATTTTTATCCGTCCGATGTTGCTACAGCACTGTGGTCTTTTTAGAGTGGAACGTTGTGCAACATTGCAACACAAGCATTAAGGGTGGGGTGCCGTTGTTGATTTGGCAATGTGATCATAAACTTATAGAAAACACCCAGGCGAGTGTATATCATAAGTCTCTCCTCGCCGGAGTTGTTGTCGGTGTTTTCTATAAGTTAATGATCACATTGCCAAATCAACATAATGCTCGTGTTGAAATGTTGCACAACATTTTACTTTAAAAATAAGCCCTCCGTGCTGTAGCAACATCGACCTGATTAAAACATTGAACGCGTCTGTCATTCATTGTAGGCATACGTTCTTTGAGGCAGACGAAGCTCCCTATACTTCGTTTAACGAAGACATGCTCGGTGCGCCAGATCGACTACGGTTTGGAGGTCAGTATGATCATACAATTTCGCACTTGTGCATTAATGAGACCACCTTCTCAATGAACAGTCTGTTCAAAAAGCTGCAGAGACGACGATTGCATACGGTGATAGAGTAGGAACGGCAGAATTGTGATAGCCTAGGTTAGTTGTGTTGAAATGAGTGTGTTTGGGAACCTAAATCAACTGCATTTCCTAATAATTTAACATGAACTGTTAAATGTTTTTATTTTTATTAAAATGATTCGCGCAGAGCAATTGAGGCCGCCGCGTAGCACAAACAACCCTCTTGGAAAAACAACTACCCGCCCATAAACACCCTCCCATAGCGGTGTGGGATTACTCTATTGGCTGGTTTAGGAAAAGATGGTGGATAAATGAAGATGGTGAACTAAGGCAGTTTACCATTGACGTTTCAGTCTACTTAACTGGGTGTGTCTCCCACAGACACCAATGTAATAGCAGCTGGATCTGGTCTACGTAATATATTACATTGAGAACAAAAAACAGCGAGTAGGGTGTCTGGTTTAGGTTTTGACATTTCTGTCTTGCGGGTGAGTTCACTGGTGCTGACCAGGAGGGGATTCGATTAATGGCGTGGGTAAACCGGGTTAGCATTGATTACGAGGATGAACCGGTTTCCCCAGTTAAAGCCGAAAATGAAGTTGGCTGAAAACTAAAATGGTATAGTTCTATGTAGGCCAGTGTTTTTACATACGGAAGTTTTTCTCTTTATATAAACACATATCGTTTTACCTGCCTCCCCAAGGGAAACTACTTAAATTATAATATTTATTTATTAGAAAATACATGGCTCAGAAACATAAAACATGTATCATGTTATTTTGTTGACATTGTGGCCCTGTCCAGCTCTATTTGAGCCAGGCGCTCCTCCCTTACCGCTTTTGCCCGGTGAGGGGCAATAAACCCGTTTTTATCCCGGTTCAGTGAAATCAAACTCCCTCCTGGTTGACGCCTCTATTTATATGAAACCGCGCCTCTCCCCTCGTCAGTTGTAGCCGCAGCCTTCTAGAACCAGTCCGTGCAGAACAAGCCGCTCTACAGCCGAAACTATTACCCACGTATTGTGGTTCTGTTAGAAACGAAGGTAGGCACTCATAGTATCTACTGCTTAGGTATATTGGGTCTAAACGCTTTTATTTGGTCTGATCGTCGCTAAATCCCCGTTGTCTGGCAACCGTGGCTACAATAGCCCAACTAACCATTGTTGGACATAACAAATACCATCGGGGTCTTTAAAATACAATGGCCTATTTGATTCGAACATGTATATTGCAATATGTGTTATGGAGAGAGATGTAGGTAGGCCTGTTGAGTTTTGTTGTGAAGGAAGATAATGACAACTCTCACACCGGCTGATTGTGCACACATTCAGTAAATTTAATATTCGCGATTAACATTAGGTAATTTAGCCCAGACTAACGGTAGATTCTTTAACTTCCGTCTAGTCTTTGCCAGTATCACTAGACTATTAGCCACTCATCATACGATGGCCAGTCGGTGTTCAATGTATGTAACATTCTGGGGTTAACTTTTCCGGGTGGAACGTTAAAACATCGTTACGAAGTTTTCAGAAGAAGCAATGTATCGACTCAGCTGTAGCACCGGTACTGCCTTGTTGATTGGATGCTTTTTATCTCAAGGTTTCTTGCCTTGATCTTGCCGGTAGCTAATGTAGGCTATCCATGTTCAGTTTAGAGAAATGGGCCATAGGTGCTAAAACGAATTATGGTTCAGGTGACGTTGTTATACTTGTAAAACTAGAGGTTGGAATCTCTTTGAAACTGTCCCTGTTTAGCAAAATGGCATTTGATACAAGATAAATGCTGACTCACTGGTCTAGTAAGCGCAAGTTGTAAATTAATTTGATATGTACTTTAGACCAGGGGGAAATTGCCTTGACTGTATCACTGCTGAAATAACTTCCACATGCAGAAGGCTTGCCAGCTGCCATTTTCTTGTTACTATTGACTGACTCTCTCCTACTCTGCCTCCCCCAGGTTTCAGGATGTCCCAGAAGATCAAGGCAGGGTCGGTGGTGGAGATGCAGGGGGATGAGATGACCAGGGTCATCTGGGAGCTCATTAAGGAGAAGCTCATCTTCCCCTACCTGGAGATGGACCTGCACAGGTGACTTGTACCTGCTGCTACACCTGGGCTTGTAGTCATTACTGTACGCCGTAGCAAAGGGTAACGGAAACATTTTACAATGAAAATGAGCACTTCTTACTGGACAAGTTCAGGTAGTCCACCCTGTTTTGACACATTTCCTATACCTTAAATACATAGAGGTGGTGGGCGGGTGGGTGGGGTTCGGCGGGTGGGGTTTGGCGGGTGGGGGGCGGGTGGGTGGGGTTCGGTGGGTGGGGCGGGTGGGTGGGGTGGGTAGGTGGGTGGGGTAGGTGGGCGGGTGGGTGGGTGGGGTTCGGTAGGTGGGCGGGTAGGTGGGCGGGTGGGGTTCGGTAGGTGGGTGGGTGGGGTTCGGTAGGTGGGTGGGTGGGGTTTGGTGGGTGGGCGGGTGGGGGGTGGGTGGGGGGTTTGGTGGGTGGGCGGGCGGGGGGTGGGTGGGCGGGCGGGGTTTGGTGGGTGGGCGGGGCGGTGGGTGGGGGGCGGGGTTCGGTGGGTGGGCGGGCGGGCGGGTGGGTGGGGGTAATGGTAAGTTTTCTTTTCTTAAGCCGCATGCTCAGGAAACCCCTATAGGTTACAGGAATAACACGTGATGTGGAAAATGCTGATTGTAGCTGTGCTCTGCACTACACTAACCCTAGACACTAGCAAATATCACCAAGGACAGGTTTGTTAGTTGTCGCTGCACATTATTGTGCAACGTGTTCTGTATTGTACTCTCATGCTATGCTGTATTAGGCGTCTGTTCAGAACATGTGGCATGTTTCAAGTGTTGGGTAAAAGGTAGTGTGATGGCCAGATCAAAGGGACTTGTATAATCATTTACCACTTTTGAAAAGACCAATGCATTTTGAAACTGTGAGGACCAGTTTGTTCCTAGAGGTAGCTGTTTTAAAGAGCAGTGTATTACCCAAACCCCCCCAGACAATCACATGACGTCAGCAGACTAGTTGAGCTGGATGTGGCGTGATTGATCCAGAACCAATCCTTTCCAAGATCTACAACTCTGGTCTGTCAAATCTGAACTGTTCAAGTCCTCTGCTCGAGTCCAGTCCTCTGCTCGAGTCCAGTCCTCTGCTCGAGTCCAGTCCTCTGCTCGAGTCCAGTCCTCTGCTCGAGTCCAGTCCTCTGCTCTAGTCCAGTCCTCTGCTCTAGTCCAGTCCTCTGCTCTAGTCCAGTCCTCTGCTCTAGTCCTGTCCTCTTTGCACTAGACCTTCAGACTGTGGACTGATATTAAACACACACACGACATTGGCTGCAGTGCTGTGATTATTACAATTGTATGTGAGCTTTTCAGTGTCTTAAACGCGTTAGAAAAGTTGCTGTTTTTGAGAACTGGCAGTTAAAGGATAAACGCATACGGTCTGTTTTTAAGAGCTTCGGAGTTCTTACTACTTTTACAATATTTTCAGAATTGATGCAACATGATAGGTTCTAATGGAAATTCTATAACCAACAAGAACCCATGACCTCATACCAGTGTTCCAAACCCATGACTCCAGGCTATTGTGCACAGCACATAATAAGCCTGGTACATCAACTATTCAAAGTTTGTCTGTGGGAATGACCATTTAGAATTCAGTGGGAGTGACCTTAATGAGTGAACTATTTTAATTTTAGCGAAATGCACTACTGAGGCATGGCTCTGTGCTTGTGGTGTGCTATTGTACGGGAGGGTTAGGGGGAAGGTGTTGTGGGAAATTATTGGTTGGTAAAATAAGCTGATGTCAATGTGCCGGGAGTTTCTCCTGGGCTTTCTGCTAACGAACGTCAAGTTTGACGCGTTCGTCCACTAGACTCTACGTGCATTTGGGCAGAAGTGTTTTGGAAAGAGATTACCCATGACCTGACCTGTGGTCATGCTTATTACACCCATGTCCTAACCTGTGGTCATGCTCATTACCCATGACCTGACCTGTGGTCATGCTTGTTACCCATGTCCTGGGCAGATTTATTAATTTTTTAAAATTTATCTCCAGTAATTAAAAAATGTATCAAATTATTGCCATCTGAAGTTGGTCAAGTGAGAAGGATAGTTTCATTTTTTTTTTTTTTATTCCTGCTGTCCCAGTTTCTGTGTCTGTAAGGCACACTCATTGGTTTCACAAATCTTAGGAATGCATCCAGTCTGGTTGGGGATGTGGGGTGTGTGGACGGGTCATCTTGGTCAACCACAGTGCGCACACAGTCCTTAGGCAATTTATCGCCATCTCGCACCATTACACAACGCCTGTAGTGCTGTTTCACAGTATCAGATGTGCATCTCAATGTCATTGGGGAAATCAGCACATCTAACCTGCGGTTGTCTGTGGAGTAGCACATTGTTGTAGTACTAGGCTATGGGGGAGGGAGAAACTGGGTGAAAGGTGGTTGAACAAAACCCAGTTTACACAAGGAAAGGCTTACAAGGAAATGAGGTATTTATGCCTCGTCTTGTCTTTTTTGGATGTACGGGTGCAGTGCACACTTTATTTGTGGGGTGATTTCAATTTAGTGTTAAATCAATAAACAAATAAATAGTTCCTTGTTGCATTGTTGGGGCGGCAGGGTAGCCTAGCGGTTAGAGCGTTGGACTAGTAACCGGAAGGTTCTGCCCCTGAACAGGCAGTTAACCCACTGTTTCTAGGCCGTCATTGAAAATAAGAATTTGTTTTTAACTGACTTGCCTAGTTAAATAAAGGTGCAATAAAAAAATGTAGTTTGTGAGCAGACAACCCGGTCTCTAGCTGTGTGTAGAAATGGGAAGTTGGTTATGTAATAATTCCTCAAACTAATAGTTCATTGCCACCAGGAGTAGCACGTCAGTCATCACTAGCTCTCATAAACCCCGCCTATTGTTACAATTTCTCTCAAAATAACATTTTAAACAACCTTAACCACTGCTAACCTTATTCCTAACCTTAAATTTAAGACCAAAAAGACACCTTTTTTTTAACGATCTAGCCAATTGACTTTTTGCTTGCGGTAACTAGTGGAAAACAAGAGCACCCCATCGCCTGCTAGGATGTGTTGGGTCTTTCAGAGGAGTAATTCATTAGTTCAGTCACGTAGTAGCAGCCTGCGAAGACTGGCCTCTTTGTTCTCATGTTAGCATCTTGTATACTGTTTCTGGTTCAGCCTCTCACCAAGCTTACTCTATAGTGATGACACTGTGATTTACATCATTTCACACTGATTTGAATGTTGCTCTGTTCGACAAATACATTTTACTTTTCAATTGTTTAATTCCTGCTGCATTTGAAACGGGAAGGTTTTGTTTACTGGGTCCTGTTTTGATTGGTACAGTGTGGCTCTGTTAGACCTGATAGAGTAGGGAACTCCCTGATGAGGTGGTTCAGTCATCAGAGGTAGGCTTTGCATTGGGAATCCCCACTGATTTCATTATAGAAGGCTGAATGACATCAAACAAAAACACACAGTAAATGTATTAAACTTTATTCTGATAGAAACATATTAACTTTTTAATTTGTTTCACAGGCCCACATACTCTTCATAGCATTTGTCCTCCCATGAACCCTAAAGGTAACAATTATCCTCCTCCCTGCTGCTCATCTGCCCTTCCCTCAGCTACGACCTGGGCATGGAGAACCGCGATGCCACGGACGACAAGGTGACGGTTGAGGCGGCGGAGGCGACGCGGCGCTACAACGTGGGCATTAAGTGTGCCACCATCACGCCGGATGAAAACCGGGTGGAGGAGTTCAAGCTAAAGCAGATGTGGCGCTCGCCCAACGGGACCATCCGTAACATCCTGGGAGGCACCGTGTTCAGGGAGGCCATCATCTGTAAGAACATCCCCCGCCTGGTGCCCGGCTGGGTCAAACCCATCATCATCGGCAGGCATGCCCACGGAGACCAGGTAACCTTTTACCACCCTTCAGCAGTAGAACCCTTACTAACCATTCATCAAAATTAGAGGTCGACGGATTAATTGGTAAGTTTTAATAACAATCGGAAATCGGTATTTTTGGACGCCTATTTTTTATTATTATTATTATTTATTATTATTATTTATTATTATTTATTATTTATTATTATTTATTTATTATTATTATTATTATTATTTATTATTATTTATTATTATTATTATTTATTATTATTATTTATTATTATTATTATTTATTATTTATTATTATTATTATTATTTTTTTACAACTTTATTTAACGAGGCAAGTCAGTTAAGGACACATTCTTATTTTCAATGACGGCCTAGGAACAGTGGGTTAACTGCCTTGTTCAGGGGCAGAACGACAGATTTTTACCTTGTCAGCTCAGGGATTCAATCTTGCAACCTTACGGTTAACTAGTCCAACGCTCTAACCACCTGCCTCTCATTGCGCTCCACGAGGAGACTGCCTGTTATGTGAATGCAGTAAGAAGCCAAGGTTAGTTACTAGCTAGCATTAAACTTATCTTATAAAAAAAACAATCAATCATAATCACTAGTTAACTACACATGGTTGATATTACTAGTTTATCTAGTGTCCTGCGTTGCATATAATTGATGCGGTGCGCATTCGTGAAAAAGGACTGTCGTTGCTCCAACGTGTACCTAACCATAAACATCGATGCCTTTCTTAAAATCAATACACAGAAGTATATATTTTTAAACCTGCATATTTAGCTAAAAGAAAGGTTAGCAGGCAATGTTAACCAGGTGAAATTGTGTCACTTCTCTTGCGTTCATTGCACGCAGAGTCAGGGTATATGCGACAGTTTGGACCGCTTGGCTCATTGCGAACTAATTTGCCAGAATTTTACGTAATTATGACATAACATTGAAGGTTGTACAATGTTACAGGAATATTTAGACTGATGGATGCCACCTGTTAGATAAAATACAGTTCCGTATTTCACTGAAAGAATAAACTATTTGTTTTCGAAATGATAGTTTCCGTTTTTTACCATATTAATGACCTGAGGCTTGTATTTCTGTTATTATGTTATAATTAAGTCTGATTTGTTAGAGCAGTCTGACTGAGCGATGGTAAACAGCAGCAGGCTCGTAAGCATTCATTCAAACAGCACTTTAGTGCGTTTGCCAGCAGCTCTTCGTTGTGCTTCAAGCATTGGGCTGTTTTGACTTCAAGCCTATCAACTCCCGAGATTATGCTGGTGTAACCGATGTGAAATGGCTGGCTAGTTAGCGGGGTGCACGCTAATAAACATCACTCGCTCTGAGACTTGGAGTAGTTGTTCCCCTTGCAAGGGCCGCAGATTTTGTGGAGCGATGGGTAACACTGCTTCGAGGGTGGCTGTTGTCGTTGCTGGTTCGAGCCCAGGTAGCGGTGAGGAGAGGGACAGAAGCTATACTGTTACACTGGCAATACTAAAGTGCCTATAAGAACATCCAATAGTCAAAGGTTAATCATTTTTTAAATTTTAATTTGACCTTTTATTTTACTCGGCAAGTCAGTTAAGAACAAATTCTTATTTTCAATGACGGCCTAGGAACAATAGGTTGTTCAGGGGCAGAACGACAGATTTGTACCATGTCAGCTCGGGGATTTGAACTTGCAAACTTCCAGTTACTAGTCCAACGCTCTAACCACTAGGCTACCCTGCTGCCCCTATACAAATGGTATAGAGGGAAATAGTCCTATAATTCCTATAATAACTACAACCTAAAACTTCTGACCTGGGAATATTGAAGACTCATGTTAAAAGGAATCACCAGCTTTCATGTTCTGAGCAAGGAACTTAAACGTTAGCTTTCTTACATTGCACATATTGCACTTTTACTTTCTTCTCCAGCACTTTGTTTTTGCATTATTTAAACCAAATTGAACATGTTTCATTATTTATTTGAGGCTACATTGATTTTGATGTATTATATGAAAGTTAAAATAAGTGTTAATTCAGTATTGTTGTAATTGTCATTATTACAAATAAATAAAAATAGGCATCTGCTTTTTTTTGGTCCTCCAATAATCTGTATCGGCATTGAGAAATCATAATCGGTCGACCTCTAATCAAAATGTCTTTATACCATGCCCACCCCCACCCCTAATTCAATAAATACCATGCCCACCCCCACCCCTGATTGGCTCTCTAGGTTTCTCTAGGCCCTTCACTTCCTTGAATCTGATTTACCTCGAGACAGAGAGGATGGATGCTATGCCCTAGGTAAATTAAGCTATGTGTTAGTGGTACCCCGTCAGGTTAACACGTTTTTAATTAAGGGAGATATTGTACAGTCTCCAGGTGATCACATGTTAACTTCATGCCGACTAGAGGTGTGGTGGTCAGGCCTGCTCACAGAGAGACAAATGGACTGGTATTTGTTACTGAACGCTCAGTCACTAATTTTAAAATGGCTTTGTTGTCCTTTAGACCATGATGTAGCCACACTGGCTCCACGTCTCAAAGTGGAACGTCATTCATACTGTACTGCAGCTAGAGAACAATGTAACCTCTACGTGGCACCATGCCGTTGTCAATACGCTTCAACTCCATTGAGAAATGAGGTGGGAACTTGACCTTTTGGTTGGTTACTGTATTTGACAATCACGTCACGGTATGGCCTGGATTTTTTTATTGTAATACAGTGCTATTTCGGATTGCTCTTTCGGTTGCATCCACACTACTGATTGGTTGAAGACAACCATAACAATGATTCATTTTGACCAGACACATCTGTTTTTCAGCCCTCCAACAGCAATGTAACCTGTCATCTATTCTGAGATTACAGGTTACTGTCATCTATCCAGTGAACAGTAGTCCAGTGCCTGGTTGCCCCAGACAGGGATTGCCCTTCTATTTTCCTACACTAGATGGAGCCCTTGTCTGTTTCATCTATGACCTCTCCACTCTCTCTCTCCCCTTTGCAGTACAAGGCCACAGACTTTGTGGTACCTGGACCTGGGAGACTGGAGATGAAATTCACACCCAAGATTGGGGAGCCAATGAACTTTGTCGTCCATGACTTTGAAGGTAAAACCACAAGTTTACTTGTCAATTAAAATCAATCTTAAAATGTAACCTTTGCTTGTAAGGGAAAATAATGTCCAGAATAGATTTTGTCCGTTATATAATATTGTGTTAGCCTATGGTGCCAGCCTGTGTATGTCAATATGACAATCTTTACACATGTTTGCTGTGTAAATATTACAATATGAGAACGGCAGTATCTGATTTAACTCTGAATGATAAATCAGCTGTGTACCTCCCTCTTCTGCACATACTGTAGACAAACACAGAATTTTGATTAACTAGAGGTTGTGATTAAGGTTGGCTCCATTGCTCTGTTTGCAAAATGGGGGAGGGGGGAGGTGGCTGTCTTAGTGTGTGTGGTGTATTCATGTGAGTGTACAGTATCTTCATAAGAATGATGTGTCTTTGTCCTCCAGGTTCAGGTGGTGTGGCTCTGGGGATGTACAACACAGACAGCTCCATCAGGGACTTTGCCCACAGCTCCTTCCAGATGGGGCTGGTTAAAGGCTGGCCTCTGTACCTCAGCACCAAGAACACCATCCTCAAGAAGTATGACGGACGCTTCAAAGACATCTTCCAGGAGATCTATGAAAAGTATGTCTGCCTGGCCTCAGACATTTAATTGCCGAGTAAATATTTATTTTCCCGATTGACAATATATTTTTCAGCATGTAGACGATACACACGAGTCACATACAATGTATGGTTGACGATAAAGGGTAATTGGCCATTGCAAATGTTCAATTTCTGACTTCTTTATAAAGGACAGTACGAGGTTTAGGTGTGTAAACCCTGTTCTCAGACCTGTTCCTGTGTGTCCCAGGCAGTACCGCTCTAAGTTTGAGCAGAAGGGGATCTGGTATGAGCATCGTCTGATTGATGACATGGTGGCTCAGGCCATGAAGTCTGATGGAGGATTCATCTGGGCCTGCAAGAACTACGACGGGGACGTCCAGTCTGACTCTGTAGCCCAAGGTAAGACCAGCTAGTCCAGTCTGACTCTGTAGCCCAAGGTAAGACCAGCTAGTCCAGTCTGACTCTGTAGCCCAAGGTAAGACCAGCTAGTCCAGTCTGACTCTGTAGCCCAAGGTAAGACCAGCTAGTCCAGTCTGACTCTGTAGCCCAAGGTAAGACCAGCTAGTCCAGTCTACTCTGATGTAGACTCTGTAGCCCAAGGTAAGACCAGCTAGTCCAGTCTACTCTGATGTAGACTCTGTAGCCCAAGGTAAGACCAGCTAGTCCAGTCTACTCTGATGTAGATGTAAGACCAGCTAGTCCAGTCTACTCTGATGTAGACTCTGTAGCCCAAGGTAAGACCAGCTAGTCTAGTCTACTCTGATGTAGACTCTGTAGCCCAAGGTAAGACCAGCTAGTCTAGTCTGACTCTGTAGCCCAAGGTAAGACCAGCTAGTCTAGTCTGACTCTGTAGCCCAAGGTAAGACCAGCTAGTCCAGTCTGACTCTGTAGCCCAAGGTAAGACCAGCTAGTCCAGTCTAGTGTACTCTGATGTAGTCCAGACGCTAGTCCATTTTTGAATTGTTTTTGTTTTGTATTTTAAGGAATATTTTAAGACTATCTCAATAGAATGCCTTTTAGTTCCAGAACACAGGAGAATGCTGATATATATATTTTGTCTTGGCACTACTGTCCCTGAGCGCTTATATCCAGTTGGCTGTTAAGTACTTTGTGACAGATGTATTTAATACCTGTGTGTACCCCAGGTTATGGGTCCCTTGGTATGATGACCAGTGTGCTCATCTGTCCTGACGGTCGTACGGTGGAGTCTGAGGCGGCCCACGGCACGGTAACGCGCCACTACAGACAGCACCAGCAGGGCAAGGAGACATCCACCAACCCCATCGGTAAATTAGACACGGATACCATGTATGTTCTATTTCATTCGGTCTCCGACTGATAATGCCTGTTCTATAAACCATTCAGCCTCATTCCCCTTCTGGGTGTAGATCTGGGTGTAGCAGGGGTGTATTCATTACACGGATTATGTTGCAAAATGTTTCTTACACCAAACTGGGAGGGACCTACCTGAATTTGTCCAATAGAAACTGTTTTCTATTGATTACAGCACAGAGAAACACAGGCAACACGAGGACCTAGAGCTCAACGTTTTGACATGTCCCTAACGTGTGTGTGTGTGCGCAGCGTCCATCTTTGCTTGGTCGCGGGGGCTGCTGCACCGGGCGAAGCTGGATGACAACGCAGAGCTGCGTGTGTTTGCTGAGGCCCTGGAGGTCGTCTGCGTGGAGACCATCGAGGCTGGCTTCATGACCAAGGATCTGGCTATCTGTATCAAAGGCATGGCAGGGTGAGTAGCATGCATACATACGCACAGTAAATCTGACTCTGAAACTAGACTGACTCCAACGGTCTTTCTTTCCTTCATCTTCTCTTCTCCCTTAGTACCAAACGTTCAGACTACCTGAACACCTTTGAGTTCCTGGATAAACTGTCAGAGAACCTGAAGACCAAGATGTCCAACCAACCCAAACTGTGATCACCTCATCTCCTAACTTTAAACACGATTGACAGCAGGGACTATGGGCCCCGGCCAACACTGAACCAATGACGGGGGACTGTCTGCCCAGAACGCAACCAGAGCTTCTAGAAGACCTAGGACCCTTGAGACTTAATCATTCCCTCCACAAGCAGTCTATCTGCTTCAAGGAGGTGTCATTTCTTGTCCAGGGGGAGGTGGGGGGGGGATTTCCTCCCAAAACGAATGAATCATTCCTATCTAAACTACTTGCCATTGCTGTCCCACTCTCCCCATGCTTGCTGTTGCTTGGCAATATGAATATTCATGTGGACTCATTAAACTCATCTTGCCTCTTATTTCATTGCTGTTCTGGACTGTTTCAATGTTACCCAACAATACAGACCAACTCCTTCTGCATCATAAAAGCTGTTGACCCCCTACAACTCTAATGCCATCTGCTCTGCCTCTTGACCACGCCCCCATCTCACCTGATGAACTAGCTGCCCAAGTCAACACTGCTCTGTCTCCCTCAACCCCCCCCCCCCCAAACTAAACCCGTGTCCTTCTCCCCCTGGTTGACCCCTGAGGTCCATGCAAGCTGTCCGCTTGCTTCAATAAGAACTCCTGGACTCTGTTCTCCACTGTCAGCAAACTACTTCAGCCTCGTGACGACGCCTTCTCTACTCCCTCCACTGAACTCTGCAACTCCTTCCGCTAGCTATTTTCAAGGAAAAGCTCACAAATACACTTCACTGACTGATCAATCTCTCTTATCCGCCCCTCCCCCCGTCAACCTCAACCGTCACCCCTGAAATTCGTCTCTACGAATTTGCACTCATTGACTCTCCCTATATCTCAAAATTAATGTCATCAACACCACAACTTACTCATCACAGCTCTGTTCTCATTAAAGCCTGCCTGCCCTCTGTCCATATATCACACACCATCAACCTCTCCCTTGCCCACGGATCTCACCCCTCCAACTACAGAACAGCTGCAGGCCCCCCATCTTAAAAATGCCAGGAACGGACACCACCATCTTTCTGCACAATTTCCAACCTTCCTTTCCAAGACTCTGTTCCAGACTGTTGCCTCCCAATTCAAACCCACCTGCTAGTCAACAACTAATTCAAGCCCCTCCAGTCTGGTTTCCACCACAGTACTGAAACTGCACTCAAAGTTGTGAATGATCTCACCTCTGCTGATGCTGGTGCCCTTAACATCCTGATTCTCCTTGACCGGAGTGCCGCTTTTAGCTCTGAGTCATCAGATTGAGGGTACAGCACTTTCCTGGCTACAATCGTACCTCATAAACCGGACCCACTACATCTCCCTCAATGGCCATACCTCAGACGCCACTGCAGTCACACAGGGTGTCCCCCAAGGTACTGTGCTGGGCCCCTTACTCTTCATCTTCCTTGGTCAGGTGACACCCAGATCACCTCGGCACCAAATCCCTATTCGACCCACATTGAATTTCCTTTCTCGGCAATAAAAACATGGCTGCAACAACACTTCCTCAAGTTAAACATTTATAAAACGGAACGTCTACTCATAGGCACCAAATCCATCTTCACCAAAGCTGGTAATCTTGCGATTGACACCACTGTCTCCCCCCACACACACAACCTTGGCTTCACCCTCTCCTTTGACCATCACATAAGACGGACAGACTGGCAAATTGTCATTCTTCCACCGCCGCAACATTGCCAAAGCCAGGTCCACCTGTCCTGCCGTTGAAACACGCATTCATCTCCTCCTGTCTTGACTACTGCAACTCACTACTCTCTAACGTCAACTCAAGCTCCCTCCATAAGCCCGACCCCTCACCCACACTAAGTACTGGTAGCACATCTCTGTGAACTTCACTAGCTCCCTGCCTCTCAACGCATTGATTACAAGCTCTTCTTTCTGACCTACAAAGCCCTTCACCACCTTACCCCCCCCACCTCTGACATTCTTGTCCCCTACCAACCCACATGCCCCTTACCTTAAACCAGGTTCGTATCCTAACCCCAACCCTCCCCTCCCCATACACTGATACATCTCTCTTATTTCAGCACACCCGGCTCTTTATTCATGTTTTTGTAAACTTTTTTTAAACAATTGTTTAGAGACTTTGGTCCTTGAGAAGCGCCTATTAATCCCATGTTGTTTTACTATATGTAGGGTTCAGATGTAGGGTGAGTTTATTGTATTTTTACAGGGACAGTGCACATTAATCAACGTTTCTGTAAAAGTGCTGGTTTTAGCCGACTCATTTTCAACCGCAGTCCCTGGGCAGGTTGTTGATGTGAGGCCCTCTTCTCCATTGATGACCACTATGGTCTAGCCATATCTTTTGGTAACACTCAGCCAATATAAGTGGCCTGAATCCTAATTTGAGATCCACAAGCATAACTTTTTAAGCAATCGTCTAGTGAAATGTGTTTATAATTCTGCCAAGTATGACTGTTTTTAATGAATGATGGACACAGAAATAACCAGTGTTCTTTACGCTAATTGCACTAAGGTCCCCCTATGGTTGTATTTTTGTGTGTTGTCGGTCAGTGAGCAGTGATCGCCAGTCCTGCCTGAGGGTGATCTTACCCTTCTGTTGCCTTGTGTTATGTAAAGTGACTTCAGTATGTCACACCATTTAAAAAAAAATATATATATATATTATGCCATGACAACTACTGTAGCCTGTTTAGATTTTGACTGTCTTGACTTGGTGTCATTGATTCACAAAGCTATACTAGCATCACTCACTCCTTGTTTGTGGTTATGGAAGAGGTCGTAAGATTAAAAACACACTTAACACCTTACCCCCTCATACAGAAACGAGTGTCCAAGTACCTTCCTCTGCCAGTAAGCACACACAACCAGGGGATGCAGGTTTGTACTTGACAGTGTGGTCAAAATAAATAACTCAATAAATGGGCTTTGGAGAAAATTGTCTAGTGCTTTCAGTATTTATTTTCTATTATCCCATAAATGTTGTCGTAAAACTGTTTATCTAGTGCCACGGTCTCACAAACACTTTGGAAGATTTTAGTCTTACAGTTGGTGCTTTTAGGCACCAGATGGTGCCATTGTAATCTGAGTGACATTGTTCATCAGGTGTAATACATCTTATCTGCATGAAATGGAAGAAGCTATGACAAATGACTGTATCCAACATATTATCAGTTGCAGCACAACATCCTTCTAAAGCACTGACTATGGTATGTCCACATGGAGTATAGGCCTACTGCGATGCACCTTCCACATGTACACAGTCAGGAGCACCCTTGGCATGATTAGCTTTTCTGCACCAGATGGAATCCACATGGTTAATCCTAGCGTGAGCGGCGATGGGTGGATAGACCCAGAGGAAAAGAAAGGAAACGGAGGCACTCAGACTTCCAATGGAAGATGGCGAGAACCAAGGCTTCCAAAAAGGTATCAAAGGCTGTAGGGCTGCTACTATTGTCCCAACGTAATTGGATTTTGTCTGGGAGAAGGAAGTCTCATTTTACCAGTCTGAGGCTCCACATGGATCACTTGCCACTGAAAGAGCAGGATTGCTATTTTTAAAACCTGGCTGGATGGATGGGACAACATATCTTATGTGGGGCTTCTTGATCTATCAACTCTGAGGGAGTAAACACATTAGCTGGTATTGAACCAAAACTCTTGTCAGTCTTAAAGAAAACTTCCAGCAAAAAATGATATGTAAGAAGGTCAATATATTCACAAGGCCCACACCAGTAAGCGACTACCATAGAGATGGCCATCTCTGCACTGTAGGAAGCCTGATGTTCTGAGGCTTATTTTTATTTTTTACATTCGGCATCACTACGTCGAGGTAAATATAGTATTCTTTCTAACAAAGATATCTACATGTATTTCAGGATGTGTATCCCTGGAAATAATCAGCATGTACACAAGCTTTGAAAACATCGCTTGTTCAAAAAATAAGTGGTCTCTTGGTGCAACTTATGTAAATTGAGGTGCCTTGGGGTAAGTGGGTGCTGATATCGTGTGATGATGCTGGTAGGTCAAAGTTGAATTCATGGAAAAGGGGTGTGGTATACTGTTCATCTTAAATGTATGCCTATATTCAGATAAAGATCTCTCAGTTCAATATCACTTACCCTTAGATTTCTTGACCAGTTGTCTGGAATGTTTCGATGTTCCAATTTGTAGGCAAGTTCTCTGCATTTCAGGTTACTTAGCCCATGAAACTGGTCAGAAGATTCTTGATATGTTAAGCTAACTTTTTTTGTCATTGAATCCCTTCATGAGATGGTTGATGAGCGTCCACATACTTTTGGTCATGTAGTGTATGTTGACACCGTGTTGGTTTAGTCTGCTTTGAACACATTCAGGATCTCTAGTTTTGTGGTCCTAAATGTTTATTGCTACACATTTGGCTGCCTTTCAAAGCAGTCTTTGTCAATCCTCACTCTGATATCCTATATGAATGATATTTAAATAATAAGACACGAGGGTGTGTGGTATATGGCCAATATCCCACTGCTAAGGGCTGCTCATAATCACGACGCCTAAGAACAGTGGTGGTTTGAGCCCTGAATGCTGATTGGCTGACAGCCGTGGTATATCAGACTGTATACCACAGGTATGACAAAACATTTCTTGTTAGTGCTCTAATTATGTTGGTAACCAGTTTATAATAGAAATAAGGCACCTTGAAGGTTTGTTGTATATGGCCAATATACCACGGCTAAGGGCTGTATCCAGGCACTCTGCGTTGCGCATAAGAACAGCCCTTAGCAGTGGTATATTGGCCATATACCACACTCCCACGTGCCTTATTTCTTAATTATAACAAATCAAATCAAATCAAATCAAATGTATTTATATAGCCCTTCGTACATCAGCTGATATCTCAAAGTGCTGTACAGAAACCCAGCCTAAAACCCCAAACAGCAAGCAATGCAGGTGTAGAAGCACGCATACTATACTACGCATACTATGTAGAAGCAAGCATACTATGCCCTATACAAGCGCTATGGTACAGCACATATAATGGCAACATAATGGTACATGATTGTTCTGTTTGACCTTTTTACCTAGGATTGAAATGTACTGGATGTCTAAGGGACTTATCATTACCTATCAAAAAGACACTGGCAAAAAAAATGCTATTCCAGTATAAAGAAAACTGATCATAATACAAAGACAAATTGAACCTATTTCTCCTGATATCACTTCCTGTCCAAAGATTTCTAAGATAAGAGCTGTGTTTTTCTTTCTTTGTCTGTCTGTCTTTAAACTTTGTCTCTGTTCTGATATGAGAACACCTTGCTCCAGTAGGTAGGACATAAGAGGCCTCCTTGCTGCAGTTTCCATGGGGACCCAACAGCCACTCTACTCTTCAAAAGCGGGGAGCAGAGCAGAGGTAGTGGGCCCTTTGTGTTGGAGAGGGAGAGAGCAGAACAACACTGGCCAGATGAAAGCCATCCTTAAACCCAATCATAATTTAGTCATCAGTACAGGAGGATATAATCAAAATAAAGGGGTAGATGGATGGGAGAGATAGACAGAGAGAAACGACAAATAGAGGGAGGGAGAGTGGAGTTCGTAGGTCAAGGAACGAGAGAGGGAGAGAGTGCTGTTAGATGTAAAAAACATTAGAGAGGATATGGATAGACATGGTTTTGTTCTTAACGTTGACAGTACCTTATTTGCAATGTCAATCTCGTATCCACTTAGATTTAAAGGTTTGTTGTGTCTTTCCTGGAGCAAGATGACAAATAATATTACAACGTCACTGACCAGGACATTGTACTCCACAAATATATGTAATCAATATGGGACAAATGAGCATTTCTACTTTATTTCGAAAATGAACATTTATTTTGAGTATCCGAATGAAGCAACAAATACCATTCAATGTTAGGTAGTGTTTGTGCTACATGTTATATAATTGTGTTAAATGCCCTGGTGTCCTTGAGGTTATCATACTATATTTCTCTATTTATTTGTACATCCCATTTGAGAAGGCATTTATACATTACAGTATTACAGCTGTAAGACGTATCCAACTATAAGTCCCTCTCTGCTTCCTCCTGCATCTCTACCAAAGGCAGCTAGGCCCAATTGCTGACTGCCATAATTGACTCTCCTCTCAGAACAAAATAAAAGAGAGGAGAGTTTTCTGGGACAAATAGCATTTAGCAAGAGTTCACATGCAGCTCTATGTAGGTCATACACAATATGGCGTCTGCAAGTTTACAGCTGGGGCTCATAGAGCCATTATCCCACAACAATGCTCCGGAGAGGAACATATTTGAGCCCATTAGCCCGGGCAGGGCCCCCTCCTCCTTCATTAGAGAAGGACTTTTTTAAACGAGCCTAGACAATAAGCACATAGAAAGGGTACAGGGGGGCTCTGAGGGACCGAAGGAGGGGTGGTTGCATGTTTAGCCGAGAGAGCCCACGATAATTACTGTGTTTCTCTCTCTGGCCTGAAAGAGACCAATGTTTCTCTTTCTGTAGGGTCAGCACAATGGACGCTGGGTAGCTTCAAGCACCGCTAGCTTTGCCCCATTAGGCAAAAAATATGCTCCGTTCTCTCCCTGCTCACCCCCTTTCCTCCACCCCTCCACTCAGATTCGTCATTAGAGAAATGTCGTTATGACCTTTGTTGGAGGATTTTCAGTTTGATATGTGGTCCCTGCTGCTGTCACCTGCCTTCGTCATTAAATTAGTATTATATTGGTTTTGCCGCAACTGTAGGTTAATTTGTGTGATGTTGGGGAATGGGTATGGAACAGGGTTGGAGTCATTTAAAAGGACTTTAAATGTTCAGTTACAAAAAACCTATGTTATTTTCGTGCAAAACACATGGGGACAATGAGACATAGGGATGTAGAATAAATTAGGTACAGATGTAGTAACTGAAAGGTTTGTCAACTCATCAAAAGTTCCTTCATTATTATTGCTACACACACTTGTGTAATCATTTTTTATTTATTTATTTAATTTTACCTTTATTTAACTAGGCAAGTCAGTTAAGAGCAAATTCTTATTTTCAATGACGGCCTGGGAACAGTGGGTTAACTGCCTGTTCAGGGGCAGAACGACAGATTTGTACCTTGTCAGTTCCATGTTGTTTCCATCCATGTTGAGATTATAATTACACCAGAATTATCATGTTAGTAGTGCCATACTATTGTATTATTACTTATGGAATCAATCATAAATCCCATGTTATTGCAGAATTTTACAACTCTCTACAGTAATTTCTCTGAACTGATCTGGGGAAAATGAATGGTTGAGAATCAGGACACCCTTTCTCCAGAATGCATGGCCAACTCACACAAGTTGCAAGAGACGGAACATTTAACGAAGGAACTATCAGTTCTATCCGGTGAACGTTTCCTCTGACGGACCAGAAAATGATATATTTGTAAACAGAATCAGGTGAGTCGAGACTTATTAATTATTCTTTCGACACCGAGTTTGTGGTTATTTAGCATATTTTTTTTCCCGAACAATGATATTAACAAATATAGATACATATTTGCGCGTGTAGCTAGATGGTTTTTACCGCTAGAATGGAAATGACATTGCTCAAGGATGGGAGGCTAGTTGACGTTGCTAACTAGATGATGGACACTCGGCACCTGCTAGCTAACGGAGCCGTTTATCTCGCTAGCTTGGTAGGCAAGCTTTACTAAGTATTATGTCAACGACGAATGTTAGAAGTGAACCGATATTCGGTGTTAGCTTGGAACTAGCTAGCTAACTATGTTAGTGAACCACTGAACTAGGATGTAGCTGGTCTGGGTGTATATGTAAAACGATAACTTACTAGCTTGCTAGGATAGCTGCATTGATTGCGTTACATGCTGCACTGTTGTCAGAAGTTATACGCGCAAGGCACCTGTCTTGACAGCGCTGTCCCCTTGTGTTGATCAATGAATTGTTAACTACACCAGAGTTAGTTATCCCATTCATGTCAAATTAATAGATAATATACAGATGTGTAGACTACATGCACACACACACCTGCCCTAGCTACTGCAATGAGGGAAGATATGATGCCTGCTGTGTGAGAGGGCTATAAATAGACCGTCAGTGAGGAGAGACAGTGTGCTTCTGTGTCACACCTGCCAGTCTGCTGGGTAAGGTGAGGACACACAGTCGTGACTGCTGCTCCTTGCTGCTGGTGGTGCTGCTTGCCTCAGACAGTCATGCACTAGGTCACTCAGACAGTCATGCACTAGGTCGCTCAGACAGTCATGCACTAGGTCGCTCAGACAGTCATGCACTAGGTCACTCAGACAGTCATGCCCTAGGTCACTCAGACAGTCATGCATTGTCGGAACTAGAAGCACAAGCATTTCGCTACACTCGCATTAACATCTGCTAACCATGTGTATGTGACAAATAAAATTTGATTTGATTTGATTTTAGGTCGCTCAGACAGTCATGCACTAGGTCGCTCAGACAGTCATGCACTAGGTCGCTCAGACAGTCATGCACTAGGTCGCTCAGACAGTCATGCACTAGGTCGCTCAGACAGTCATGCCCTAGGTCGCTCAGACAGTCATGCACTAGGTCACCAGGATGTGTTTATTTTTATATTTTTTTTTACACGTGCTCTTGGGGATAGTTGAATATGTTTTTCTAGTTTTGAGCTGGTCGTTCTCGTTAGTGCAGGATGATTGTCTGTGAGATGATAATTTGCTATGAACATAGCCATGATGGCAATGTTTCATTGGATGCAGTGAACTCATTGATGAGACAGATCCCTGTAGCTACTGTACCTGGAGTTGTACATGGAGTTGCAGAGTTACACCCTGCCCAGGGCTCCCCCAGGGGCTTGTTGTCACGACGACAACATTCCTAAGCACAGCCTCATCTGGCCTGGCTGCCCTCCTTGATCCCTCCACCTCACCCCTCTCTCCACCTCACCCCTCCCTCCCTCCCTCCCTCCACCTCACCCCTCCCTCCACCTCACCCCTCCCTCCACCTCACCCCTCCCTCCACCTCATCCCTCCCTCCACCTCATCCCTCTCTCCACCTCCACCTCCTCACCACACCCCTCCCTCCACCTCACCCCTCCCTCCACCTCACCCCTCTCTCCACCTCCACCTCCTCACCACACCCCTCCCTCCACCTCACCCCTCCCTCCACCTCACCCCTCGCTCCACCTCATTCCGCATAATATACACTACCTGACCATATGTCAGATTCTCTTCGACCAAACCTCAAAGGAATATAGCGAGTTGAAACCGCTTGTCAGAGAGGAAGAAGTGATCTCTCATCTTTGTTGTGAGTGGCAGGAGGCGTGGCTTGGTGTGTGTGTGTGTGTGTGTGTGTAAATGGGAAGGTGCACAGCACAGAAGGAGCGAAGGAGACGAGACCAAAAAGATATGAAAACAAGCAGACATAATCACATTTGAAATTAAACTTGATTGTTGTGCTACAGGCATTTGGAACATTGTGCTAAAACATTAATTTGTTATATCGCCCAGCCCTTACCTCAGCCCCTCTCCCCACCTCCCTCTCCTCTCCTCACCTCCTCTCCTCACCCCCTCTCCTTTTCTCACCCCCTCTCCTCTCCTCACCCCCTCTCCTCTCCTCACCCCCTCTCCTTTCCTCACCCCCTCTCTCTCCCTCACCCCCTCTCCTCTCTTCTCCTCACCCCCTCTCCTCTCCACACCCCCTCTCCTCTCCTCACCCCCCTTTCCCAGTGAAGTGCTGCCTGTATGCCATCCAGGGATAGGCTAGTGGTGATGTCCTCTAAATAATTCATGTCTGGAAGAAAGTGAAAGAGCTGGGAGGGAGCAATGGGCCTGTCAGTGACAGAGAGAGAGAGAGAGAGGTAGCGAGGGATGAGGAAGAGAAAAATTGCAACAAACCCTGGAAGTGAGAGGCTAAACTGTCTGGCCAGAAGGAAGGGAACCCCGCCCCAACCAGGTTGGTCCAAGCCTGAGGCACAGGTTAGCTGTCTGTGTGTTAGGCTAGGCTATTCCATTTACTCCCTCTACCCGGGTTGATCCAAGCCTGAGGCACAGGTTAGCTGTCTAAATCAAATCAAATCCAATTTTATTTGTCACAAACACATGGTTAGCAGATGTTAATGCGAGTGTAGGGAAATGCTTGTGCTTCTAGTTCCGACAATGCAGTAATAACCAACAAGTAATCTAACTAACAATTCCAAAACTACTGTCTTATACACAATGTAAGGGGATAAAGAATATGTACATAAGGATATATGAATGAGTGATGGTACAGAGCAGCATAGGCAAGATACAGTAGATGGTATCGAGTACAGTATATACATATGAGATGAGTATGTAAACAAAGTGGCATAGTTAAAGTGGCTAGTGATACATGTATTACATAAGGATGCAGTTGATGATATAGAGTACAGTATATACGTATGCATATGAGATGAATAATGTAGGGTAAGTAACATTATAAAAGGTAGCATTGTTTAAAGTGGCTAGTGATATATTTACATCATTTCCCATCAATTCCCATTATTAAAGTGGCTGGAGTTGAGTCAGTGTCAGTGTGTTGGCAGCAGCCACTCAATGTTAGTGGTGGCTGTTTAACAGTCTGATGGCCTTGAGATAGAAGCTGTTTTTCAGTCTCTCGGTCCCAGCTTTGATGCACCTGTACTGACCTCGCCTTCTGGATGATAGCGGGGTGAACAGGCAGTGGCTCGGGTGGTTGATGTCCTTGATGATCTTTATGGCCTTCCTGTAACATCGGGTGGTGTAGGTGTCCTGGAGGGCAGGTAGTTTGCCCCCGGTGATGCGTTGTGCAGACCTCACTACCCTCTGGAGAGCCTTACGGTTGTGGGCGGAGCAGTTGCCGTACCAGGCGGTGATACAGCCCGCCAGGATGCTCTCGATTGTGCATCTGTAGAAGTTTGTGAGTGCTTTTGGTGACAAGCCAAATTTCTTCAGCCTCCTGAGGTTGAAGAGGCGCTGCTGTGCCTTCTTCACGATGCTGTCTGTGTGAGTGGACCAATTCAGTTTGTCTGTGATGTGTATGCCGAGGAACTTAACTTGCTACCCTCTCCACTACTGTTCCATCGATGTGGATAGGGGGGTGTTCCCTCTGCTGTTTCCTGAAGTCCACAATCATCTCCTTAGTTTTGTTGACGTTGAGTGTGAGGTTATTTTCCTGACACCACACTCCGAGGGCCCTCACCTCCTCCCTGTAGGCCGTCTCGTCGTTGTTGGTAATCAAGCCTACCACTGTTGTGTTGTCCGCAAACTTGATGATTGAGTTGGAGGCGTGCGTGGCCACGCAGTCGTGGGTGAACAGGGAGTACAGGAGAGGGCTCAGAACGCACCCTTGTGGGGCCCCAGTGTTGAGGATCAGCAGGGTGGAGATGTTGTTGCCTACCCTCACCACCTGGGGGCGGCCCGTCAGGAAGTCCAGTACCCAGTTGCACAGGGCGGGGTCGAGACCCAGGGTCTCGAGCTTGATGACGAGCTTGGAGGGTACTATGGTGTTGAAAGCCGAGCTGTAGTCGATGAACAGCATTCTCACATATGTATTCCTTTTGTCCAGATGGGTTAGGGCAGTGTGCAGTGTGGTTGAGATTCCATCGTCTGTGGACCTATTTGGGCGGTAAGCAAATTGGAGTGGGTCTAGGGTGTCAGGTAGGGTGGAGGTGATATGGTCCTTGACTAGTCTCTCAAAGCACTTCATGATGACAGAAGTGAGTGCTACGGGGCGGTAGTCGTTTAGCTCAGTTACCTTAGCTTTCTTGGGAACAGGAACAATGGTGGCCCTCTTGAAGCATGTGGGAACAGCAGACTGGTATAGGGATTGATTGAATATGTCCGGAAACACACCGGCCAGCTGGTCTGCGCATGCTCTGAGGGCGCGGCTGGGGATGCCGTCTGGGCCTGCAGCCTTGCGAGGGTTAACACGTTTAAATGTCTTACTCACCTCGGCTGCAGTGAAGGAGAGTCCGCATGTTTTCGTTGCAGGCCGTGTCAGTGGCACTGTATTGTCCTCAAAGCGGGCAAAAAGTTATTTAGTCTGCCTGGGAGCAAGACATCCTGGTCCGTGACTGGGCTGGATTTCTTCTTGTAGTCCGTGATTGACTGTAGACCCTGCCACATGCCTCTTGTGTCTGAGCCGTTGAATTGAGATTCTACTTTGTCTCTGTACTGACGCTTAGCTTGTTTGATAGCCTTGCGGAGGGAATAGCTGCACTGTTTGTATTCGGTCATGTTACCAGTCACCTTGCCCTGATTAAAAGCAGTGGTTCGCACTTTCAGTTTCACGCGAATGCTGCCATCAATCCACGGTTTCTGGTTAGGGAATGTTTTAATCGTTGCTATGGGAACGACATCTTCAACGCACGTTCTAATGAACTCGCACACCGAATCAGCATATTCGTCAATATTGTTATCTGACGCAATACGAAACATATCCCAGTCCACGTGATGGAAGCAGTCTTGGAGTGTGGAGTCAGCTTGGTCGGACCAGCGTTGGACAGACCTCAGCGTGGGAGCCTCTTGTTTTAGTTTCTGTCTGTAGGCAGGGATCAACAAAATGGAGTCGTGGTCAGCTTTTCCGAAAGGAGGGCGGGGCAGGGCCTTATATGCGTCGCGGAAGTTGGAGTAACAATGATCCAAGGTTTTTCCACCCCTTGTTGCGCAATCGATATGCTGATAAAATTTAGGGAGTCTTGTTTTCAGATTAGCCTTGTTAAAATCCCCAGCTACAATGAATGCAGCCTCCGGATAAATGGATTCCAGTTTGCAAAGAGTCAAATAAAGTTTGTTCAGAGCCATCGATGTGTCTGCTTGGGGGGGATATATACGGCTGTGATTATAATCGAAGAGAATTCTCTTGGTAGATAATGCGGTCTACATTTGATTGTGAGGAATTCTAAATCAGGTGAACAGAAGGATTTGAGTTCCTGTATGTTTCTTTCATCACACCATGTCTCGTTAGCCATAAGGCATACGCCCCATACGCCCTGTGTGTTAGGCTAGGCTATTCCATTTATTCCCTCTACCCGGGTTGATCCGAACAGCCGAGGGAGCATCCGATGGTTGAGGGTAGCTGATTGATTGTAGGTAATTGTCTTTGATTTACAATAGTGTTTGTAAACTGTTATCTGTCAACTGGATAATGCCTATGTTGTTTGATGAGATCAGGAAATGTTATGCTTGCTAAGCCTTGTTCATTGCTAAACATATCTGATCTTCACCCTGTTCAGTGTTTCCTTACATTCTGATAATCAACCCTGACATGTGTCCTTTTTCTGTTCACTTTTCTGTCCCATGACACAGTGAAGCCTCACATTGTGCCCTTTTGATGGCATCATCATCATCCAATGTGGAGGAGGAGCATTCTTCTTTGTTACACACATCCTCATGTGGATTCATGTGAGAGCTGACTCACACACACACAGAGAGAGAGCCATCAGCCTGTGTAAGAAAAGCAGTGCCACCCCAAAACTGTGTCATAAGAATTTCTGGCAAAGGCCAGAGCTATCATAAACTCAATAAGAGTGTCCGCCTCTAGCTAGTTGATTAACAGAGCAGTGTTAACGAGGAATTGTTTTCCTGGAAGAAGCCTCCTACCCTCGAGGAACACGGCTTCCCTCTGGGGCTCAGACTGCAGATGCTTCAGCTGCGAGGTCCAGAGCCGCTTGGATCGTCCCCTGCCCAGAGAACCACCCAGCCCATAGAGTACCACCACCCCTAACAGCCACCACACGGGGCCAAACCGAGGAGCACCATGGAGGAGGTAGAGGACATTAGCCCTGCCCTGGAGGCCACCGAGGACTTCCTACACTGCCTGGACGGAGGTGGAGGCCAGGGAGGGGAGGGGGTCCGGCAGCCCAGGCAGCACCACCCCAAGCTGCAGGAGATGTCTGTAGCCTTGGGGAAGCTGAGCTCTAGCGGGGTGTGGGGCCTGCTGGCTGGGGAGCAGGGGACCGAGGTATCCCCGCGTAACGTGGCCTGGGCTGACCAGCCCTCGGCCTTCAGCGTGCTGGCTCTGAGGCAGGGGAAAAGGAGCCGTGCTCGTTCCACTAATGACCTGGCCGCCCACACCAAGGACACCAACAACACCTCCTCTAACGCCGCCTTTAACAAAGGCCACAATCGCTCACGGTCTGATGTTAATTACCGGCCGTCCTACATGGACAATGCTAACGGCCTGCCTGCTGTGGACAAGAATACGCTGAAGAACATGGCTCTCCACGACCATAGAGAAGAAGGTAAGGCAGGAAGGAGAGAGTGTGTCCTTCTTTGGTTAGCTGATAAGGACATACTGCCTATTTACATTTGGTTGAAACTCACATCAATGTCAGTGTCTATGAGCTTCAAACAAATCTTCAAAATGTTTGCTAAATAGGCTGTCATGACATGTGCTTTAGAGCTGGGATGATAAACCGAATGTGATGGACGCCGACCACACCGATCACTTATCGCATTTTACTGATATTGTTTATTACGATAAGTAGCCTATACTAGAGAAATGTAAAGTTAGAAATGAAGTAAGTGTGCTAATATGGGTGATTGTTAAATGGGACAATTGATGGCTACAACCATCAAACTAGTTGTAGTAGTTTAAAGGATAATTAAACACAAACTGTGGTTCACATTGTTATAAACCATATAGTTCTATTTATAGTTATCACATCAACTCAGGTAATTTATCGCCCAGTTTTAGTACTTATGTTATCATGACACTTGTCCTCTGTGTCAGAGACTAGATTAAGCCTGGGACTAGCTTCCACTTCCACGTTATGAAGATGATTTCAGTGTCCTACAGAAAACAATTGGGCCTTGTCTGTACTACAGCAGCCAGCATTTTATTCGGATGGAACTGAGTTTCCACTGCAGTGACCAGGATGTGGTGAATAATACCAACCTCCCTGACGCATTGTTTAGTCTGCCTGTTTGTGTTTGTTTAGGGATGTGATTGTGAAGATTTTCACCAAAGACCATAATAGTATGTCATTCTGTCACCAAACAGACCCAAATAAGGAGAAAGAGAGTGGCCCAATTATCCCTCGTATTAGGAAGGATTAGCATATGGCTGAAAAGGCCTTAGTTGGCTCTGGGCAGGGAGGAGGGATGGATAGTTGGGCTACACAAGAGGACAGTAAAAGCATGGGCTGCATTCAACAGCACTTTGCATCAGAATACATACTGCTCTTTGCCAGTCATTACGGTTGGCAATGCTTTCATACACTGTAGCCTAATTGTATCCTCTCGTGCCCTGTAACATATTTCCATGAGGTGTGTAGTGTGTAGGTAGGCCTAGGCTACGGCCCATCTCTTCTTAGGACAAACCTCAGCATATCTGTTTAATTGCTAAGAGAGAGAACCATGACATCCCCACTACCTTGAATAACATGGGGTTCCACTGCAGTTCATGTTTTCACATTGGATGCAACAGGGAAAGGAGGCTTTGTAGCTACTGGCATGCAAGAATGCTTTCACTCTGTCTCACTGGTAGCTGTTCCCCCATAACGAGCCCTGCCCACACACTGCTGCTGAGTCCCCGTGGGGTGACACTTACTGATTTCCTCAGCAACAGACCCACTAATGTTGATGGATCAGTTGATTTGGGCATGCGAGAGAGCGAGGCAGGCGTCACTGAGCCTTCAGCTGTCAGTGTTCTAGTGCTGTAGAGGTTTTACATCATTTACCACTCTACTCTGTAAGGTTTTATATTGTCCTCTGAATACATTAGACCAGACATGTACCTCAGGGATTTGAATGTATAGCCTAGCTTTATTAGCTGTTAAATGGTCTTTCCTTTGGTTCATTCATCTAATGAATCTCTGTTATTTTGGCTTTTGATTTAATTAGGGACGCCACAGAATTAAATACAACACTTAATATATGTATCTTCACATAGTTATTATTTTTTAAATTCACCATTATTTAACTAGGTAGGCCAGTTGAGAAATATTTTATTTATTTTATATCAACTTTATTTAACCAGGTAGGTCAGTTGAGAACAAGTTCTCATTCACAACTGCGACCTGGCCAAGATAAAGCAAAGCAGTGGGGCAAAAACAACAGAGTTACACATGGGATAAACAAACGTACAGTCAATAACACAATAGATAAATCTGTATACAGTGTGTGCAAATTGAGTGAGGAGGTAAGGCAATAAATATGCCATAGTATTGAATTAATTACAATTTAGCAAATTAACACTGAAGTGATAGATGTGCAGATGATGATGTCCAAGTAGCAATACTGTGTTAACTAACTATGTTATAACAATTAACTAACTCTGTTAACTAACTATGTTATAACTATTAACTAACTATCTTAACTAACTATGTTATAACTATGTTAACTAACTCAGTTAATAGTTATAACATAGTTAGTTAACAAACTATGTTAACTAACTATGTTATAACTATGTTAACTAACTCTGTTAACTAACTATGTTAATGCTATGCAGCTGTACATAGTCTATCGGTAAATAGCCCATCCATTTTTACCTACCTCATCCCCATACTGTTTTTATTTATTTATTTTTCTGCTCTTTTGCACACCAGTATCTCTACCTGCACATGACCATCTGATCATTTATCACTCCAGTGTTAATCTGCTAAATTGTAATTATTCGCCTACCTCCTCATGCCTTTTGCACACAATGTATATAGACTCTTTTTTTTCTTTTTCTCTACTGTGTTATTGACTTGTTAATTGTTTACTCCATGTGTAACTCTGTGTTGTCTGTTCACACTGCTATGCTTTATCTTGGCCAGGTCGCAGTTGTAAATGAGAACTTGTTCTCAACTAGCCTACCTGGTTAAATAAAGGTGTTCTCAACTAGCCTACCTGGTTAAATAAAGGTGTTCTCAACTAGCCTACCTGGTTAAATAAAGGTGTTCTCAACTAGCCTACCTGGTTAAATAAAGGTGTTCTCAACTAGCCTACCTGGTTAAATAAAGGTGTTCTCAACTAGCCTACCTGGTTAAATAAAGGTGTTCTCAACTGGCCTACCTGGTTAAATAAAGGTGTTCTCAACTAGCCTACCTGGTTAAATAAAG
Source organism: Oncorhynchus tshawytscha (assembly GCF_018296145.1). Taxonomy (NCBI): domain Eukaryota; kingdom Metazoa; phylum Chordata; class Actinopteri; order Salmoniformes; family Salmonidae; genus Oncorhynchus; species Oncorhynchus tshawytscha. Next base: position 39,942,332 of record NC_056454.1, read on the forward strand.
GTGTTCTCAACTAGCCTACCTGGTTAAATAAAGGTGTTCTCAACTAGCCTACCTGGTTAAATAAAGGTGTTCTCAACTAGCCTACCTGGTTAAATAAAGGTGAAATATATTTTTTTTAAACTATGTTAACTAACTATGTTATAACTCTATGTTAACTAACTATGTTATAACTCTATGTTAACTAACTCTATGTTAACTAACTATGTTAACTAACTCTATGTTAACTAACACTATGAGAGGTCAGGAATAAAGTAAACATCCCTAACAGAGTTAGTTAACATAGAGTTAGTTAACTAGTTAACTAACTCTATGTTAACTAACTCTGTTAGGGATGTTTACTTTATTCCTGACCTCTTTGGGTCTGTCTGTCATGGTGTCCAGGAATCACCAGGGGGTCCAACATCTGCTTCTTTAAAGGCCAAAGTTCTAAAATGGCACTTGTTGTTATGATTGGCTGTCCCAGTCGTTGGTCTGTCTGGGTGTGGCAGTCAGTCAGTACAGTAAGATAATTGCTAGAGCAGTCCCTATCTGCCCTTTATGTCTTTGGCAGGTTTAGCTAAGTGAGCTGACCTAACCAGTTCTCCCTATTCCCGGTACAAACCTCCCCCCAAATTACACCCTGGCCCCTGCTACAGTGTTTATCGTCACGTCCCTGTTTAAGCCTTACACAGAACTGTTTAAACCTTACACGTGCATACATTTATTTTGTCCCCCTACACCAAACGCGATCACGACACACTTCAGCGAGCAGGCCTTTCTAATCGACCTGGCCCGGGTATCCTGAAAGGATTTTGACCTCATCCAGTCAGTAGATGATGCCTGGTTATTCTTCAAAAGTGCCTTCCTCACCATCTTAAATAAGCATGCCCCATTACAAAAATGTAACCCTTGGTTCTCTCCAGACCTGACTGCCCTTGACCAGCACAAAAACATCCTGTGGCGTTCTGCATTAGCATCGAATAGCCCTCGTGATATGCAACTTTTCAGGGAAGTTAGGAACCAATATATACAAGCAGTTAGGAAAGCTAAGGCTAGCTTTTTCAAGCAGAAATTTGCATCCTGTAGCACAAACTCAAAAAAGTTCTGGGACACTGTAAAGTCCATGGAGAATAAGAGCACCTCCTCCCAGCTGCCCACTGCACTGAGGCTAGGAAACACTGTCACCACCGATAAATACACTATAATTGAGAATGTCAATAAGCATTTTTCTACAGCTGGCCATACTTTCCACCTGGCTACCCCTACCCCGGTCAACATCCCTGCACCCCCCGCAGCAACCCGCCCAAGCCTTCCCCATTTCTCCTTCTTCCAAATCCAGTCAGTTGATGTTCTGAAAGAGCTGCAAAATCTGGACCCCTACAAATCAGCCAGGCTAGACAATCTGGACCCTTATCTGCCGAAATTGTTGCAACCCCTATTACTAGCCTGTTCAACCTCTCTTTTGTATCGTCTGAGATTCCCATAGATTGGAAAGCAGTCGCGGTCATCCCCCTCTTCAAAGGGGGAGACACCCTAGACCCAAACTGCTACAGACCTATATCTATCCTACCCTGCCTTTCTAAGGTCTTCGAAAGCCAAGTTAACAGATTACCGACCATTTCGAATCGCACCGTACCTTCTCCGCTATGCAATCTGGTTTCAGAGTTGGTCATGGGTGCACCTCAGCCACGCTCAAAGTCCTAAACGATATCATAACTGCCATCGATAAGAGACAGTACTGTGCAGCCGTCAATCACCATATTCTTATCGGCAGACTCAACAGCCTTGGTTTCTCAAATGATTGCCTTGCCTGGATCACCAACTACTCCTCTGTCAGAGTTCAGTGTGTCAAATCGGAGGGCCTGTTGTCCGGACCTCTGGCAGTCTCTATGGGGGTGCCACAGGGTTCAATTCTCGGGCCAACTCTCTTCTCTGTGTACATCAACGATGCTGCTCTTGCTGCTGGTGATTTTCTGATCCACACCATTCTGTATACTTCTGGCCCTTCTGTGGACACTGTGTTAACTAACCTCCAGACGAGGTTCAATGCCATACAACTCCCCTTCCGTGGCCTCCAACTGCTCTTAAATGCAAGTAAAACTAATTGCATGCTCTTCAACCAATCGCTGCCCGCACCTGCCCCCCTGTCCAGCATCACTACTCTGGATGGTTCTGACTTAGAATATGTGGACAACTACAAATAACTAGATGTCTGGTTAGACTGTAAACTCTCCTTCCAGACTCACGTTAAGCATCTCCAATCCAAAATTAAATCCAGAATCGGCTTCCTATTTCGCACAAAGCACCCTTCACTCATGCTGACGCTCGCGAGCAGTGTGGGTGCAATAATTGAATAACATGGATTTCTACACGCGTGCTGTGTGGTCAGGATATTGCGCAGAAGCGTTGCAAAATAAATGTAGAAATCCATGTTATTCAATTATTGCACCCACACTGCTCACGCACGCCAACGAGCGTCTGCGATGCCAAGGGCTAAAATAGAACTCCTTTCTATATCTGACTCAGATCGCGCTGCAAGTCCTGCCTCTCCCATCTCCTCATTGGTTTATAGAAGCAGGTACCCACGTGCTATCTCCTCATTGGTTATACCCACGTGCTATCTCCTCATTGGTTATACCCACGTGGGTGACGAACGAGGTCAGTGGCGGTAAAAGGTAGCTGCTTCCCGGCTGAAGAGTTTGTGCATATATTATGATGACATTGTGTGACGTTTTTGTTCATTTAGGACTTCGATGAGGGTTGTTCGGGCACACAATGTTTTCTAGAGGCAATTTCGGAGCCAAACTCTACTCCACTTCGTCGGTGATTGGTCAAGAGTGGGGATTCTTCCATTGTCTTTTTTTGTCATTCAATGAGAGACGACTCGTTTTCATCCACATTTTTCATTGAGAAATACTGCACCAAACATCTTACTTAGATGTAAAATTCTGCGACTAAGTTCTCCTCTGCAAAAATGTCTGACTTTTGAGGAAGCTGGCTACGGCGTCTCAAAATGGACAAACAGTACTATTGCTGCTTTTTTTCTCATTTTTCATGCAAAAGTCTTTTAATGGAGTATGCGAGCACACTCGTTCGGTTCACCTTGCCGAGTTGGGCTAGCCTCCAGCTGAACTGAAGCATGCTGACGCCTTTAGTGGGATTACATCTCTGGGTGGACTGATATCCTAGTTCTGCGTTTTGACAGCAGGGTTGAGGCAATTGGGCCCGAGGCTGTGTGGCGTAACGTTAGCTTGTTTATGTCTCACAGCGTTACCGGAGCATGATGTCACCACACATGGCGGAGGTGTAATTGAACAGACACACACTGACACACTAATTCTGCTCCAAACTCCCCTGAGCGTGTCGACAGCCAATCGGAGGCTGAATCCCAATCGAGTTTCCACTGCATCCACATATTTATTAGTCCCTAAAGAGAGTTTAGTTTAGCATGCAAGTGTGAAACTCAGTGACACCTTGTCTGTCAATGATTTTGTGCAGTAAGATGGATGGGACACAGGATTCTCCCCAGGATTTATTTTTAACAAGGTGGTGCTGCTGAGTACGCTGGAGGGGGGTGTCCCGGAGGGGGTGTTTAACATCTCTAACAGCCTTATATGATAACAAATAAAGAATAAAATAAAAAAAATGATTTGTGGAGAACCCTGGGACACACCACCACCCTTCTTTATCTCCGTTATTAAAAAAGCAGGAAGGAAAGGAAACTAGGGGGGAAGGGGACCATTTAACCACATTTAGCCTTGTTTTTATAAGCGTTTTAAAAAACTTATTAGGCTAGTTCATCTACTGAAGCTATTAAGCTATCACTAGGGGACAAGGCACCATTGTAAGTTGAGTATAATATGAAGTGACGGCTCAGACACCAACAACGAGTTCATAAGATGGCCTCTCCTCACCTGCCTCTGGGCCAGAGACCATTCACATCACGTTAATGTTAAGACCCTGTGACGTTTCAGCAACGCTACCGCATCAGGTGGCCAGGACAGGCCAGGACAGGTCAGGACAGGTCAGGCCAGGACAGGACAGGCCAGGCCAGGACAGGACAGGCCAGGACAGGCAGTTGAATTCAGTGGAGGTGTAGGACATTGTAGGGCTAGACTGCTGCTGGTTGACCAAGCCCAGCAAAGCAGAGCAAAGCGCAGACTGCTAATTGAGTCATGTCCGTGTGCCTTGCTTCCTCTGTAGCGTGAAATGAACAGTGACCTGCTCCGCACCCACATGCTCACGGGAGCCTTTGAAGCCCAGGGGGACAGGCGAGCCCCCTAGCACCCCCCACCGTCGCCTGAGTGGCTCCTGAAAGCCAAAGCACAGCGGTCCGGCCGTCTGGTCGTCTGCCCTGGGCTTTGCTCTTGGCATCTGCTCCTGTCACCCTGACAAACATAGACAAATTAGCCCACAACCTCAATTGCCATCGGCCTCGATTGATGGCGTTGAAGGGAGGAGGTTGGGTGAGACAGACAGCCCCCTGAAGGGGAGTAACAGTGGTTGGTAACAGTAAATGCTGCTACACACTTCATGTAAACAGAGCAACAGAGCGTCGTATACAGTCCCATTCCAAAATTTGAGCCACACAGAAGTACGTAGAACTATGTGTGAAAAGGACTTTCCATCGCTGCGTTTGTGTGAAGTGTGTAGCGGCCTTGACACTAAAGCTTAGCACAGGGATGTACTGAAATGAACTGTCTTAATCCCTGCCAATTGATTATCACTTATTATCATTGATTGGTCAAGGACAACACACACACCTGTTAACCCGAGTGTAACTAGGTTTCTGATAAGGATGAACACAAGTATACTTTGTAACCCTCAAGGCCTAGAGTTGTTCCCTTGATATGATATTCTAGGCCTAGAGTTGTGTTCCCCTGATATTATATTCTGGGCCTAGAGTTGTTCCCTTGATATGATATTCTGGGCCTAGAGTTGTTCCCCTGATATTCTGGGCCTAGAGTTGTGTTCCCTTTATATGATATTCTGGGCCTAGAGATGTTCCCCTGAGATGATATTCTGTGCCTAGAGTTGCTCCCTTGATATACTGGGCCTGGAGTTGTGTTCCCCTGATATGATATTCTGGGCCTAGAATGAGTTGGAGAGTTACAGATAAGGTAAACATCTCCTATCTGTCTCATGGGGCAATGCTTCGGGGCCACTGGTAGGTAGATGGAGTCTCACCCCGGTCCCTCTGCTCCGGGGCCACTGGTAGGTAGATGGAGTCTCACCCCGGTCCCTCTGCTCCGGGGCCACTGGTAGGTAGATGGAGTCTCACCCCGGTCCCTCTGCCCCGGGGCCACTGGTAGGTAGATGGAGTCTCACCCCGGTCCCTCTGCTCCGGGGCCACTGGTAGGTAGATGGAGTCTCACCCCGGTCCCTCTGCTCCGGGGCCACTGGTAGGTAGATGGAGTCTCACCCCGGTCCCTCTGCTCCGGGGCCACTGGTAGGTAGATGGAGTCTCACCCCGGTCCCTCTGCTCCGGGGCCACTGGTAGGTAGATGGAGTCTCACCCCAGTCAGTCTGCACCCTATGTGCACCCAATAGCACAAGTCAAAACCCATATCCACTGAGCAGGAAGCTGAGAGATGAGATTAATAAAGGAGGAATATAAAGAAAGCAGTGTGTGAAAGAAATGGAAGAGCAGCGAGAGTGTGTGCTGCAGATGAGTCAGATTCTCCTGATTCTCTGTGTGGGCACAGCGTTCTGAGTAACAATGCTGTTTCTTCCTGCTGACCTCTGAGGAAGCACTTTTACAGCTAGCCCCGCTGACCTGGACATTCGGATCTGGACATGCTCTGGTAGATGGCACTTTTGACACGTTGTTTACCAGAGCATGTCCAGGTCCTGAATGTCCAGGTCTGAATATCTAGGTCAGTGTCACTACAGACCCGGGTTCGATCCCAGGCCGTGTCACAACCGTCCATGACCTGGAGTTCCGTAGGGCGGTGCACAATTGGCCCAGCGTCATCCAGGTTAGGGGAGAGTTTGGCCGGGGTGGACTTTACTTGGCTCATCGCTCTGTAGCGACTCCTTGTGGCGGGTCGGGTGCCTGCAGGCTGACTACTGTCGACAGTTGAACGGTGTTTCCTCCGACACACTGGTGCAGCTGGCTTCCGGGTTAAGAGGGCAGGTGTTAAGAAGCGCGGTTTGGCGGGTCATGTTTCGGAGGAAGCATGACTCAACCTTCTCCTCTCCCGAGCCCGTTGGGGAGCTGCAGCGATGAAATAAGATCGCATTTGAAATTGGGAGAAAAGGGTAAAAATACCCCAAAAATGATATATATACATACATACATACAGTACCAGTCAAAAGTTTGGACACACCTCATTCCAATTTATTCTACTTTGTAGAATAGTAGTGAAGACATCAAAACTATGAAATACCACTTATGGAATAATGTATTAACCAAAAAAGTGTTAAACAAATTGAGATTCTTCAAAGTAGCCACGCTTTGCCTTGATGACATCGTTGCACACTCTTGGCATTCTCTCAACCAGCTCCAACTGGAATGCTTTTCCAACAGTCATGTGTTATTTCATAGTTTTGATGTCTTCACTATTATTCTACAGTGTAGAAAATAGTAAAAATAAAGAAACATTTGTAGGTACAGTTGAAGTCGGAAGTTTACATACACCTTAACCAAATACATTAAAACTCAGTTTTTCACAATTCTTGACATTTCATCCGAGTAAAAATTCCCTGTCTTATGTCAATTAGGATCACCACTTTATTTTAAGAATGTGAAATGTCAGAATAATAGTAGAGTGATTTATTTCAGCTTTTATTTCTTTCATCACATTCCCAGTGGGTCAGAAGTTTACATACACTCAATTCGTTTTTGGTAGCATTGCCTTTAAATTGTCTAACTTGGGTCAAACGTTTCGGGTAGCCTTCCACAAGCTTCCCACAATAAGTTGGGTGAATTTTGGCCCATTCCTCCTGACAGAGTTGGTGTAACTGAGTCAGGTTTGTAGGGCTCCTTGCTCGCACACGCTTTTTCAGTTCTTCCCTCAAATTGTCAATAGGATTGAGGTCAGGGCTTTGTGATGGCCACTTTAATACCTTGACTTTGTTGTCCTTAAGCCATTTTGCCACAACTTTGGAAGTATGCTTGGGGTCATTGTCCATTTGGAAGGCCCATTTGCGACCAAGCTTTAACTTCCAGACTGTTGACTTGACATGTTGCTTCAATATATCCACATAATTTTCCGTCCTCATGATGCCATCTATTTTGTGAAGTGCACCAGTCCCTCCTGCAGCAAAGCACCCCCACAACATGATGCTGCCACCCCCCGTGCTTCACGGTTGGGATGGTGTTCTTCGGCTTGCAAGCCTCCCTCTTTTTCCTCTAAGCATAACGATGGTCATTATGGCCAAACAGTTCTATTTTTGTTTCATCAGACCCAAGGACATTTCGCTAAAAGTACGATATTTGTCCTCATGTGCAGTTTCAAACCATAGTCTGGCTTTTTTATGGCGGTTTGGAGCAGTGGCTTCTTCCTTGCTGAGCGGCCTTTCAGGTTATGTCGATATAGGACTCGTTTTACTGTGGATATAGATACTTTTGTACCTGTTTCCTCCAGTATCTTCACAATGTACTTTGCTGTTGTTCTGGAAGTGATTTGCACTTTTTGCACCAAAGTACGTTCATCTCTAGGAGACAGAACGCGTCTCCTTCCTGAGCGGTATGATGGCTGCGTGGTCCCATGGTGTTTATACTTGCGTACTAATGTTTGTACAGAACATGGTACCTTCAGGCATTTGGAAATTGCTCCCAAGGATGAACCAGACTTGTGGAGGTCTACAATCCTTTGCTGAGGTCTTGGATGATTTCTTTAGATTTTTCCCATGATGTCAAGCAAAGAGGCACTGAGTTTGAAGGTAGGCCTTGAAATACATCCACAGGTACACCTCCAATTGACTCAAATGATGTCAATTAGCCTATCAGAAGCGTCTAAAGCTATGACATCATTTTCTGGAATTTTCCAAGATGTTTAAAGGCGCAGTGTCGGTACACTTCTGACCCAATGGAATTGTGATACAGTGAATTATAAGTGAAATAATATGTCTGTAAACAATTATTGGAAAAATGACTTGTGTATTGCACAAAGTAGATGTCCTAACCGACTTGCCAAAACTATAGTTTGTTAACAAGAAATTTGTGGAGTGGTTGTAAAACGACTTTTAATGACCCCAACCTAAGTGTATGTAAACTTCAGACTTCAACTGTATGTCCAAATCTTTGGCTGGTACTGTATATAAAAGTGCTATCAGATTTGTGGCCCTCAAATGGGTGGAATTGCATATTAGGCTTATTCATTTTGTGTGAAAAAGCCTGCTAAGCAAGCTGAACCTGAATAGGCTAGACAGGTCCAAGCCCCTGCTCTTAGTGATGTGTTGCGTTTGATTTGTGGTTTTTAATAAGCTGGGAATTCTATGTTTCGAAGATGTGACTTTAATGAGTGGAGAATGAACGTCCTATGTGGTATATTAGCTAAGAGAACACTGCTGAGTGCTGACTGACAAATGGAGGCCAAGGTTATTGATCCCATGAGCAGATAATAAAATGAAATTGTTGCAGAGACATTCTGTGAGTGGTAGTAGTGTGTTGGGCCATTTGAATGGACTGCCCCTCACCCCATCAGATCATCTCTATTATTTTATCCGCCCTCTGAGTCTTTCAAAGGCAGTTGGCTTCTACTTGTAACCTGTTCCAGTAGGCTATATGGTATTAAATATAAGTTAGGCCTAATAAATGTAGACCTAGTTAGTATTATTAGTATATACTTCGTATATTAAATAGTGTCTTCCGCAGATGATTCTTTTGCTGAATATACTGTGTTTTTTTGCAGGCCGTAAGGACAGCAGCGGTAGTGTGGTGAAACAGGGTACCCTGGAGCATCGTGAGGGTCAGAAGGGTCGTTGGAGCGTCTGTCACGTAGAGCTTACCCCATGTGAGCTGCGCGTCTACAGCCTGGACAGCAGCGGTAACCGGCAGCTCTGCACCGCCTACTCCCTGTCCCACTGCCAGGGGGTCAGCCAGTCCCAGCCGCCCCAGGACGGGCGAGTCCTCCAGGCCCTCTTCTTCAACAGGTAAAGGAAGAAAAACATGGTTCTCAACTCTTATCCTCTTGACAGGTCTCCCTTGTAAAATAAGTCTTCTGACCTCAACAGGACTTCCTGAATAAATATAAATTAAATGTTTATGTCAATCACATAAACATGAAAAAAATGGCTTGCACTCACTTGAAAATAAGTTGTAATTTAAGCTTTGTTGTAATGTTCTTTCTCTCATAGCAACGTGTTAAAAGATCACTCACTGACCCTCTTCTTCAACAGCTCCACCCGCCTGCAGTTACGTGCCGCCTGCCAGTGGGAGGTGCTAGACTGGAGGAGGCTGATCTGGGAGAGAGTACTGGCTGCCCAGCCCGCCCACAAAAATGCAGAGTGTCTTCCAGCATTCTCCCCGTCATCATCCGTTACCTCTGGAGGTCTCGACACCAGACCAGATCCCCGTGGTCCTGCTGAGGCTGCCCTGGCCCCTGGTTGCTCCCATCTCCTCCCAGCCCGGCCCACGGCCCTGCCCCTGTTCACCCAGTGCTGTACGGATGTCCTCAAGGCTGGGATCCTCCACCAGCTGACTGACCAGAACAACTGGAGGGCCTTCACCTTCGTACTGAGTCGCTCCACGCTGCAGGCCTTTCCCACCGAGGGCCGGGGGCCCGTGTCTGAGCCCGTCCTCCACTACCCGCTGGCCTCCTGCCTGGCCGTGCAGAGGGACGAGGCCGAGGGGGTGAGCGCTGGCAGCTTCCAAGGCGTCTTCCCCAGCGAGGTGCTCCGTCTGCGGGCTGAGAGCCAACTCAAGGCCCAGGACTGGGTGGAGGCCCTGCAGATGGCCGTGGCAGCCCAGAGGCCCCAGGGTGACGAGGGACAGGGTTCCGGCCAGGCCCAGCCGGGTGCAGTGTCGACAGGGTTTCTGCTGAGGAGCAAGCCCTCCAGGGAGAGGAGGCAGAGGGACACCCAGAGGGCCAAGAGACAGTCAGTCACCACCAGCTTCCTCAGTATCCTCACCTGCCTGGCTGTGGAGAAGGGCCTAACCACCCAGAGCTTCCGGTGTGCAGGTAGAGACCTGCACCTCTTACCAACCACACACACACACACACACACACACAGTGATAAAGTGACACATTCTTCACTAGAAGAATATCCTGTCACTTCACACCCCACATAATGGTTCACCTACATATCTCTGTTAATGGAAAGATCCATGCCAAATGGCTACCTGGACTATTTGCATTGTGTGTGTGTGTGTATTTGTGTCCCCCAACCCCTCTTTTACGCTGCTGTTACTCAATGTTTATCATCTTTGCATAGTCACTTTAACTATACCTACATCTACATATTACCTCAATTAGCCCAACTAACTGGTGCCTCTATATAGCCTCTCTACTGTATATAGCCTCTCTACTGTATATAGCCTCTCTACTGTATATAGCCTTGCTACTGTATATAGTCTTGCTACTGTATATAGCCTCGCTACTGTATATAGCCTCTCTACTGTATATAGCCTCGCTACTGTTATAGCCTCTCTACTGTTATAGCCTCTCTACTGTTATAGCCCCTCTACTGTTATAGCCTCTCTACTGTATATAGCCTCTCTACTGTATATAGCCTCTCTACTGTATATAGCCTCACTACTGTATATAGCCTCTCTACTGTATATAGCCTCTCTACTGTATATAGTCTTCTACTGTATATAGCCTCTCTACTGTATATAGCCTCTCTACTGTATATAGCCTCGCTACTGTTATAGCTCTACTGTTATAGCCTCTCTACTGTTATAGCCTCGTTATAGCCTCTCTACTGTTATAGCCTCTCTACTGTATATAGCCTCTCTACTGTTATAGCCTCTCTACTGTATATAGCCTCTCTACTGTATATAGCCTCTCTACTGTTATAGCCTCTCTACTGTATATAGCCTCTCTACTCTACTGTTATAGCCTCTCTACTGTATATAGCCTCTCTACTGTATATAGCCTCTCTACTGTTATAGCCTCTCTACTGTATATAGCCTCTCTACTGTTATAGCCTCTCTACTGTATATAGCCTCTCTACTGTATATAGCCTCTCTACTGTTATAGCCTCTCTACTGTATATAGCCTCTCTACTGTATATAGCCTCTCTACTGTTATAGCCTCTCTATTGTTATTTTCACGGTCTTTTTACTGTTGTTTTTATTTCTTTACTTATCCATTGTTCACCTACTACGTATTCTTTACTTAAAAATTGCACTGTTGGTTTGGCGGATGCCAGGAGAACGTTACCTGCCCCAATGCATAGTGCCAACTGTAAAGTTTTGGTGAAGGAGGAATAATGGTCTGGGGCTATTTTTCATGGTTTGGGCCCCTTGTAAGATGGCGCCAGAGAAGAAGGCAGACGTTTTACCTGATTGTGTTTTTTTTTTGTTCGTTTATTTGCATTGTTTGTAACTTTTTTTTAAATGTTAAACTTATTTTGTACATAATGTTGCCGCTACCGTCTCTTATGACCGAAAATAACTTCTGGACATGCGATTACTCGCCACAGACTGGCAGAATACTTTTTTCCCGAGTCTGACGAGGCCGACGCGAACGATATACTGCTTTCTCGGGAACAGGCCCGGATCTCTGTGATTTGCGTGAAGAGGTGGAGAAAAAGGGGCCGGAGGGCAGGCTGCCTTCTGAGAATTCATAGGCGATCGAATAAATCCCCACTTCCTTCCATTCTGCTAGCAAACGTGAAATTTTTGAACAATAAAATAGATGACCTACGCAGAAGAATAAACTACCAATGGGACATTCAAAACTGTAATATCTTATGCTACACGGAGTCGTGGCTGAACGATGACACTATATCAACATACAGCTGGCTGGTTAAACACTGTACCGGCAGGACAGAATAGCGGCGTCTGGTAAGACAAGGGGCGGCGGACTATGTATTTTTGTAAATAACAGCTGGTGCACAATATCTAAGGAAGTCTCGAGCAATTGCTCGCCTGAGGTAGAGTATCTCATGATAAACTGTAGACCACACTACCTACCTAGTTTTCATCTGTATTTTTCCGTAGCTGTTTACATACCACCACAGTCAGAGGCTGGTACTAAGACAGCATTGAATGAGCTGTATTCCGCCATAAGCAAACAAGAAAAGCTTCACCCAGAGGCGGAGCTCCTAGTAGCCGGGGACTTTAATGCAGAGAAACTTAAGTCCGTTTTACCAAATTACTATCAGCATGTTAAATGTGCAACCAGAGGAAAACAAAAACTCTGGACCACCTTTATTTACTCCACACACTGAGATGTAAACAAATCTCTCCCTCGCCCCCCTTTTGGCAAATCTGACCATAATTCTATCCTCCTGATTCCTGCTTACAAGCAAAAAATGAAGCAGGAAGCACCAGTAACTAGATCAATAAAAAAATGGTCAGATGAAGCAGATGCTAAGCTACAGGACTGTTTTGCTAGAACAGACTGGATTATGTTCTGGGATTCCTCTGATGGCATTGAGGAGTACACCACATCAGTCATTAGCTTCATAAATAAGTATCTTATGCATTCTAAATTACCGCCCATTTGGAAAAGGAAAATGCAATAAATATTTACTCTGAGCTGCACTTCAGTAGGTTGGTGGTAGATGGAATGCCGTGTTGCCCAACCAAGTCCTCTGTCCTTTGAAGAATGTCTCAGGTGGTCACTTGCATAAGTTGTAGTAACGTCATTGTGTGGTAGATGGGATACTCTGTCTGTTCCTTCCTAACCTGCTTTTGCAGATGCGGTCGCTAACTCAACGGCTAGGAGGTATCACTTCTGTCGTGAATAAGAGTTCAAAGTTCATACCATTCGCAACCAAAGCTCATGCTGATGTTGGCTTCGTTCTGTAGTTTTTTCCTGAACCATTCTTACATGGGACCATCATCTCACATCCGCGGAACAGATAGTTATGTTGTAGTCAAGAGCTTATATGGGAAGGAAGAGGAGGGTGTGTTTGAAAAGTTTTACAGCCTTTGTCCCTTCACAGGGGAGGGCCACTGATTGACCAGCCCTATCTTATGAAAATCCAAATCTCACATTATAGAAGCTAAAATCACATTTCATCCCATCACAAATAATTTCATATTCAAACATTTAAATTGAACAACAATTCCATGTGAATCCAATAACTCTGATGTGTAGACTTTCCACTGTGGAGTTTATGGCATCTTATCAATGATGAGAATGTCTCAGATGACAACCGAACTGACATTATATTCATTAAGTACCACTGCATATGTTCAATTGGTCGGATTACCAGAATATAGTTAATTTCCCCCCACCTACTGATGTTCCCAGAATCTCTATGTTAACCAAGGGGTTTTCAAATGTAACATCAGTAGGTTAGAGAAGGGGGGAAGAGGTATTTATGACGGTCATAAACCTATCCCCCAGGCCAACGTCATGACACTACTGACCCGTTGCACTTACGCCTGTAGCCATGAAGTGCTTCAAAAGGCTGGTCATGGCTCACATCAACACCATCATCCCAGAAACCCTAGAGCCACTCCAATTTGCATACCGCCCCAACAGATCCACAGATGATGCAATCTCCATTGCACTCCACACTGCCCTTTCCCACCTGGACAAAAGGAACACCTATGTGAGAATGCTATTCATTGACTACAGCTCAGCGTTCAACACCATAGTGCCCTCAAAGCCCATCAATAAGCTGAGGACCCTGGGACTAAACACCTCTCTATGCAACTGGACTTCCTGATGGGCTGCCCCCAGGTGGTAAGGGTAGGTAGCAACACATCCACAATGCTGTTCTTCAACACTGGGGCCCCTCAGGGGTGCATGCTCAGTCCCCTCCTGTACTCCCTGTTCACTCATGACTGCATGACTCCAACACCATCATTAAGTTTGCCGATGACACAACGGTGGTAGGCCTGATCACCGACAATGACGAGACAGCTTATACGGACGGAGGAGGTCAGAGACCTGGCCATGTAGTGTCAGGACAACAACCTCTCCCTCAATGTGATCAAGACAAAGGAGATGATTGTGGACTACAGGTAACAGAGGACCGAGCACGCCCCCATTCTCATCGACGGGGCTGTAGTGGAGCAGGTTGAGAGCTTCAAGTTCCTTGGTGTCCACATCACCAACAAACTAAAATGGTCCAAACACACCAAGACAGTCGTGAAGAGGGAACGACAAAACCTATTCCCCCTCAGGAGACTGAAAAGATTTTGCATGGGTCCTCAGATCTTCAAAAGGTTCTACAGCTGCACCAATCATCCCCAGCTTACAATTGGCTCATTCATCCCCTCTCCTCTCCCCTGTAACTATTCCCCAGGTCGTTTCTGTAAATGAGAATCTGTTCTCAGTCAACTTACCTGATAAAATAAGGGTTAAATAAAATAGATAAACTCTACAGCATACAATGACATTCTAGATAATTCTATGCTTCCAACTTTTTGGCAACAGTTTGTGGAAGGCCCTTTTCTGTTTCAGCATGACAACGCCCCTGTGCACACAGCGAAGGTCCATACAGAAATGGTTTGTGGAGATTGTTATGGAAGAACTTTACTGGCCTGCACAAAGCCCTGACCTCAACCCCATCGAACACCTTTGGGATGAATTGGAACGCCGACTACAAGCCAGGCCTAATCGCCCAACATCAGTACCCGACCTCACTAATGCTCTTGTGGCTGAATGGAAGCAAGTCCCTGCAGCATTGTTCCAATGTCTAGTGGAAAGCCTTCCCAGAAGAGTGGAGGCTGTTATAGCAGCAAAGGGGGGGTCCCACTATTAATGCCCATGAATGAGATGTTTGATGAGCAGGTGTCCACATACTTATGTTCACTACCGGAGGGTTAGTAGTGGTCTGGAAACATGTCCCGAGGATTGTATACGTTTTTCTTTCTTTCTTTAACTAAATCAGTTAAGAACAAATTCTTATTTACAATGACGGCCCGAACCTGGACGACACTGGGCCAAATGTGTGCTGCCCTATGGTACTCCCAATCACGGCCGGTTGTGATACAGCCTGGAATCGAACCAGGGTCTGTAGTGACGCCTCTAGAACTGAGATGCAGTGCCTTAGAACGCTGTACTCTGTTCAGTAGGCATTCTTGTAGTCTCTGTGTATAATTCAGTGGAGGTTAGGAGGGAGGTCAGCTATCTAAGGACTGTCAGATGGTGCAATGCAGGTCTTGTCTCTGAGTCCAATATAAGTAGAACACACAAACAGAGATAAGCATAGGTCCTGTTGAAGAAGTCCAGTGTGACATTAGCCAATGGGTGCATAATATCCTAAACCCTATCAGAAGGACTCGTCCCTTATCCTCTTCGTCAACCTTGACCTTTGTGACCTCTTAACCCCTTTGAGGTTACACAAGGAAGTGTGCGGGTGGGTGCGGCTTGTCTGTTCATCAACCCACATTTCACCACGTTTAACGACGACAACTTGAACGGCATGTCCAGACCTGAGTAAGACCAGTGTCTTTGAATCCTTCGCCGTTCCTCTTTCCCTCCAAACAAACACAGACAAGCGGACAGCAGCTCCCCAAAGCAACACTTGATAGAACGTCAGATTTTTTTTTTAGTCTGTAATTTATATGAACCTCAACCCAAACACAGACCCTTTTTTAGTTTGTCTTCATTTTCCATGGTATTCCCCAGAGTCCTGTGCAGTGACAAAGCAGCTTTGTTGTGGTTTGCTTCAAAACGGCGCCTGGGGGTCATGGTTTCTGGGTCTCTCACCCACCACCATCAGTTCTTTTGAGCTCAGATCAGTCATCTGTTACACTACTGGGGGTCACAGACACCTCCCCAAAATTAACACCTTACACACACACACACACTGGCCATTGTCTGGTGGTAAATGTTTTAGTATTCACTATGGCCTGTCTGTAATATATGAGTTCCATTACTATGCAATTGAAATGCAATTACTCAAGTACTATCTATGTAACAACACGTTATTACAATGTTGATACTAGTGTAAATAGTACACAGTTATAAGAGCAACTTAATGTAAATTGTCATCTAGAGATACAGCTACAATTCATAATTCCCCCTAGAGATGTCCTACTCCCCACTATATCTGTTTGCGTCGTCAGCCTCTGGACACCCTAACTGATATCTCACTAGCAGATACAGAGAGACTTCACAAGCTGACTGACAGACAGCTCAGTAAATGGAACCTTTGGCGGCGCTGTGTTTGGTCTCTCTGGGTGTGAAATGTGTGCTCACTAAGAGGGATGAATGAGGTGCTTTCCTCCTCTTCTGTAACCAGTCCTCTAGTAATGCATGCCATCTGAAAGGTCCTCTGAACAAGGAGAGCGGGCACCTGACAATAATTGGCCGGCATAAAGCGGAGGGGAGAAAAAAATCCCTTTTTAGAATCAAAGACGGGCGGCCGGGATGCTGTGGTCAATGCGGAAGCTAATTGTTTGATTCAGAGGCTCTGTTCTGTTCGCTGTGGCTGCAGAGGTGTTTGAATGAGGTGTGTCGAGACCCAAGCTTAGAATAACAGCTGGATACAGCTTCTTCCATGCTCTGTTCACACACCTCTTTTATTATGTTCTCTCCCCATTTATCCCTTTTCCTTTCTCGTTCATTCAGACTCACTCGTCTCTCAGGCTCTCACTGTGTTCACTGAACTCTAGTCTCTCTCTCTGTCTGTCCCGCTCTCTCTCGCTTTCTCTCTCTCTCTCTTTCTCTGTTCCCTCTTTCTGTCCAACTCTCTCTCTGTGCCGGCCTGGCTCCTTGGTAGCGTGCCAGTTTCCTTTTGACTGCTTGGTCTTGTCAGTCACTTATCTTAGGACAGAGAGTCAGGGGCCAGTCTGTTGTATTACACTTTAATCACTTTTCCCTAAACAAATATCTCTGGCCACCAGGGCTCATTTAGGGGGATTAGGGGGCGTGAGGACAGCAGGCAAAGGCAGGGACAGAGTACGAGAGAGCTAGTGGAAGAGAGAGATAATGTAAGTTAGAGAGGGTTGGGGGGGTGGGTGGGCATGTGGGGGAAGTTACCATTGTGGGGTCTGACAGAGGGGGAAGGGGGTTGGGGGAGTTACCATTGTGGGGTCTGACGGGGGAGTTACCATTGTGGGGTCTGACGGGGGAGTTACCATTGTGGGGGAAGTTACCATTGTGGGGTCTGACAGTTACCATTGTGGGGGGGAGTTACCATTGTGGGGTCTGACAGGGGGAGTTACCATTGTGGGGTCAGGGGGAAGTTACCATTGTGGGGTCTGACAGGGGAGTTACCATTGTGGGGTCTGACAGAGGGGGAGTTACCATTGTGGGGTCTGACAGAGGGGGGAGTTACCATTGTGGGGTCTGACCAGGGGGAAGTTACCATTGTGGGGGCTGACAGAGGGGGAAGTTCCATTGTGGGGGCTGACAGGGGGAAGTTACCATTGTGGGGTCTGACAGAGGGGGATGTTACCATTGTGGGGTCTGACAGGGGGAAGTTACCATTGTGGGGTCTGACATTGTGGGGGAAGTTACCATTGTGGGGTCTGACAGAGGGGGGACCAGTTACCATTGTGGGGTCTGACAGGGGGGAGAGTTACCATTGTGGGGTCTGACAGTTACCATTGTGGGGGATGTTACCATTGTGGGGTCTGACAGTGGGGTCTGGGGAAGTTACCATTGTGGGGTCTGACAGAGGGGGGGATGTTACCATTGTGGGGTCTGACAGAGGGGGGAGTTACCATTGTGGGGTCTGACAGAGGGGGGAAGTTACCATTGTGGGGTCTGACAGAGGGGGATGTTACCATTGTGGGGTCTGACAGGGGAGTTACCATTGTGGGGTCTGACAGAGGGGGAAGTTACCATTGTGGGGTCTGACAGAGGGGGAAGTTACCATTGTGGGGTCTGTTACCAGTGGGGGCTGACAGGGGGAAGTTACCATTGTGGGGTCTGTTACCATTGTGGGGTCTGACAGGGGGAAGTTACCATTGTGGGGTCTGACAGAGGGGGAAGTTACCATTGTGGGGTCTGACAGAGGGGGATGTTACCATTGTGGGGGGGGATGTTACCATTGTGGGGTCTGACAGAGGGGGAAGTTACCATTGTGGGGTCTGACAGAGGGGGATGTTACCATTGTGGGGTCTGACAGAGGGGGAAGTTACCATTGTGGGGTCTGACAGAGGGGGATGTTACCATTGTGGGGTCTGACAGAGAGGGGGAAGTTACCATTGTGGGGTCTGACAGAGAGGGGGATGTTACCATTGTGGGGTCTGACAGAGGGGGATGTTACCATTGTGGGGTCTGACAGAGGGGGATGTTACCATTGTGGGGGGAGGGGGAGTTACCATTGTGGGGTCTGTTACCATTGTGGGGTCTGACGGGGGGGGAGTTACCATTGTGGGGTCTGACGGGGGGAGTTACCATTGTGGGGGAGTTACCATTGTGGGGTCTGACATTGTGGGGGGGGAAGTTACCATTGTGGGGTCTGACAGAGGGGGGGATGGGGTCTACCATTGTGGGGTCTGACAGTTACCATTGTGGGGGGAGGGGGAGTTACCATTGTGGGGTCTGACAGTTACCATTGTGGGGTCTGGGGGATGTTACCATTGTGGGGTCTGACAGAGGGGGAAGTTACCATTGTGGGGTATGACAGATTGTGGGGGAGGGGATGTTACCATTGTGGGGTCTGACATTGTGGGGGGGGGGAGTTACCATTGTGGGGTCTGACAGATTGTGGGGTCTGACAGGGGGAAGTTACCATTGTGGGGTCTGACAGAGGGGGATGTTACCATTGTGGGGTCTGACAGAGAGGGGGATGTTACCATTGTGGGGTCTGACAGGGGGAAGTTACCATTGTGGGGTCTGACAGAGGGGGAAGTTACCATTGTGGGGTCTGACGGGGGGAAGTTACCATTGTGGGGTCTGACAGGGGGAAGTTACCATTGTGGGGTCTGACAGAGAGCACAATGTCCAGGGAGTGTAGGAGGGGGTTTGGGGGACCCCATTACTGTCGCTTTTGCCCCTCGCCTCTCTGTCTATTTGGGGTCTGTGATTGAGCACCCTGTGCCTCTTCTATTCCCCCCAACGCCCCACCGCCCAACACCCTCCATGTCCCAATTTGTTACCCCCTCCTCCCACAAAGGATAGATGGTGAATTG
Organism: Oncorhynchus tshawytscha; assembly: GCF_018296145.1. Lineage (NCBI taxonomy): Eukaryota > Metazoa > Chordata > Actinopteri > Salmoniformes > Salmonidae > Oncorhynchus > Oncorhynchus tshawytscha. The sequence continues at coordinate 39,961,473 of NC_056454.1, forward strand.
GCCCCTCTCCTGTGTCTGTGTGAAGGGCTCTGGGGGGGAGCATGTGCACCCTCCTTTCAGCTGGGCTCTGATGTCTCCTAATTACCCATCAAGCCTCAGCAACTTAGTGGACTAGGAATTTGTAGAAGAGGCCAGAGCACAATGGATAGAAAAATGCAACAACAGAATTAACCAAAAACAATCGTTGTGTTGAATCTTCGTGTCTGCCTTCCCCCCTGTCTTGCCCTGTCCTTTTCCCTGGTAGCTTCTTCCCTCCTGCCTTGCCCTGTCCTTTTCCCTGGTAGCTTCTTCCCTCCTGCCTTGCCCTGTCCTTTTCCCTGAGGATAATTGTTAGAGCAGCGGTTTGTCATGAGGAATTTTGGCCTGGCGTTTCAAAGCTACTTACTCACATGAACCACAAACAACATTCTCAAAAATGTTCTGGGCCTGGCTGAACACATTCAATGTATCAGTTCTTGATGAATATTGAACTTAAGCCCTGTATGCATCTATTATATTAACTGGCCAGATTAATACTACTATTTGAATGCACTACAGTGAATTCGGAAATTATTCAGACCCCTTGACCTTTTTCCACATTTTCTTACGTTACAGCCTTATTCTAAAATGGATTAAGTAGTTTTTTTCCTCTGGCTGGGTCACTCGAGGACATTCATAAACCTTTCCCGAAGCCGCTCCTGTGTTGTCTTGGCTGTGTGCTTAGGGTCGTCCTTTTGGAAGGTGAACCTTCGCCCCAGTCTGAGGTCCTGAGAGCTCTGGAGCAGGTTTTCATCAAGGATCTCTGTACTTTGCTCCGTTCATCTCTGCCTTGATCATAACTAAGTCTCCCAGTCCCTGCCGCTGAATAACATCCCCACAGCATGATGCTGCCACCACCATGCTTCACCGTAGGGATGGTGCCAGGTTTTCTCCAGACGTGACACTTGGCATTCAGGCCAAAGAGTTCAATATTGGTTTCATCAGACCAAATAATATGTTTTCTTATGTTCTGAATGTCCTTTACTTGTCTTTGTGACAAAGTCCAAGCGGGCTGTCATGTGTCTTTTACCAGAGAGTGGCTTCCATCTGGCCGCTTTACCATAAAGGCCTGATTGGTGGAGTGCTGCATAGATGGTTATCCTTCTGGAAGGTTCTCCCATCTCCACAGAGGAACTCCGGAGCTACAGTGGGGCAAAAAAGTATTTAGTCAGCCACCAATTGTGCAAGTTCTCCCACTTAAAAAGATGAGAGATCTGTAATTTTCATCACAGGTACACTTCAACTATGACAGACAAAGAGTAGGATTTTTTATGAATTTATTTGCAAATTATGGTGGAAAATAAGTATTTGATCAATAACAAAAGTTTCTCAATACTTTGTTATATACCCTTTGTTGGCAATGACAGAGGTCAAACATTTTCTGTAAGTCTTCACAAGGTTTTCACACACTGTTGCTGGTATTTTGGCCCATTCCTTCATGCAGATCTCCTCTAGAGCAGTGATGTTTTGGGGCTGTTACTGGGCAACACGGACTTTCAACTCCCTCCAAAGATTTTCTATGGGGTTGAGATCTGGAGACTGGCTAGGCCACTCCAGGACCTTGAAATGCTTCTTACGAAGCCACTCCTTCATTGCCCGGGCGGTGTGTTTGGGGATCATTGTCATGCTGAAAGACCCAGCCACGTTTCATCTTCAATGCCCTTGCTGATGGAAGGAGGTTTTCACTCAAAATATCACAATACATGGTCCCATTCATTCTTTCCTTTACACGGATCAGTCGTTCTGGTCCCTTTGCAGAAAAACAGCCCCAAAGCATGATGTTTCCACCCCCATGCTTCACAGTAGGTATGGTGTTCTTTGGACGCAACTCAGCATTCTTTGTCCTCCAAACACGACGAGTTGAGTTTTTACCAAAAAGTTCTATTTTGGTTTCATCTGACCATATGACATTCTCCCAATCTTCTTCTGGATCATCCAAATGCTCTCTAGCAAACTTCAGATGGGCCTGGACATGTACTGGCTTAAGCAGGGGGACACGTCTGGCACTGCAGGATTTGATTCCCTGGCGGCGTAGTGTGTTACTGAATGTAGGCTTTGTTACTTTGGTCCCAGCTCTCTGCAGGTCATTCACTAGGTCCCCCCGTGTGGTTCTGGGATTTTTGCTCACGTTCTTGTGATCATTTTGACCCCACGGGGTGAGATCTTGCGTGGAGCCCCAGATCGAGGGAGATTATCAGTGGTCTTGTATGTCTTCCATTTCCTAATAATTGCTCCCACAGTTGATTTCTTCAAACCAAGCTGCTTACCTATTGCAGATTCAGTCTTCCCAGCCTGGTGCAGGTCTACAATTTCTGGTGTCCTTTGACAGCTCTTTGGTCTTGGCCATAGTGGAGTTTGGAGTGTGACTGTTTGAGGTTGTGGACAGGTGTCTTTTATACTGATAACAAGTTCAAACAGGTGCCATTAATACAGGTAACGAGTGGAGGACAGAGAAGCCTCTTAAAGAAGAAGTTACAGGTCTGTGAGAGCCAGAAATCTTGCTTGTTTGTAGGTGACCAAATACTTATTTTCCACCATAATTTGCAAATAAATTCATTAAAAATCCTACAATGTGATTTTTTTGATTTTTTTTCTCCCTCATTTTGTCTTTCATAGTCGAAGTGTACCTATGATAAAAATTACAGGCCCCTCTCATCTTTTTAAGTGGGAGAACTTGCACAATTGGTGGCTGACTAAATACTTTTTTGCCCCACTGTATGTCAGAGTGATCATTGGGTTCTTGGTCACCTCCCTGACCAAGGCCCTTCTCTCCTTATTGCTCAGTTTGGCCAGGCGACCAGCTCTAGGAAGAGTCTTAGTGGTTCCAAACTTCCTCCATTTAAGAATGATGGAGGTCACTGTGTTCTTGGGGACCTTCAATGCTGAAGAAATGTTTTTGTACCCTTCCCCAGATCTGTGCCTCGACACAATTCTGTCTCAGAGTTCTACAGACAATTCCTTTCACCTCATGGCTTGGTTTTTGCTCTGACATGCACTGTCAACTGTGGGACCTTTTATATAGACAGGTCTGTGCCTTTCCAAATCATGTCCAATCAATTGAATTTACCACAGGGTGGACTCCAATCAAGTTGTAGAAACATCTCAAGGATGATCAATGGAAACAGGATGCAGCTGAGCTCAATTTCGAGTCTAATGGCAAAGGGTCTGAATACTTATATATGTAAAGTATTTCTGTTTTTAAGTTTGCAAACATTTCTGTAGATTTCTGTGGAAAATGTCTCATTTAATCCTTTTAGAATAAGGTTATAACATAACAGAATACTTTCAGAATGCACTGTATATTAGCCAATCTATACAATCATCTACACTGGTCTATATAGTTCTGGGACACTGTAAAGTCCATGGAGAATAAGAACACCTCCTCCCAGCTGCCCACTGCACTGAAGATAGGAAACACTGTCACCAATGATAAATCCACCATAATTGAGAATTTCAATAAGCATTTTTCTACGGCTGGCCATGCTTTCCACCTGGCTACTCCTACCCCGGACAACAGCACTGCACCCCCAACAGCAACTCGCCCAAGCCTTCCCCATTTCTCCTTCTCCCAAATCCATTCAGCTGATGTTCTGAAAGAGCTGCAAAATCTGGACCCCTACAAATCAGCCGGGCTAGACAATCTGGACCCTTTCTTTCTAAAATTATCTGCCGAAATTGTTGCCACCCCTATTACTAGCCTGTTCAACCTCTCTTTCGTGTCGTCTGAGATTCCCAAAGATTGAAAGCAGCTGCGGTCATCCCCCTCTTCAAAGGGGGACACTCTTGACCCAAACTGCTACAGACCTATATCTATCCTACCGTGCCTTTCTAAGGTCTTCGAAAGCCAAGTCAACAAACAGATTACCGACCATTTCGAATCTCACCATACCTTCTCTGCTATGCAATCTGGTTTCAGAGCTGGTCATGGGTGCACCTCAGCCACGCTCAAGGTCCTAAACGATATCTTAACCGCCATCGATAAGAAACATTACTGTGCAGCCGTATTCATTGATCTGGCCAAGGCTTTCGACTCTGTCAATCACCACATCCTCATCGGCAGACTCGACAGCCTTGGTTTCTCAAATAATTGCCTCGCCTGGTTCACCAACTACTTCTCTGATAGAGTTCAGTGTGTCAAATCGGAGGGTCTGCTGTCCGGACCTCTGGCAGTCTCTATGGGGGTGCCACAGGGTTCAATTCTTGGACCGACTCTCTTCTCTGTATACATCAATGAGGTCGCTCTTGCTGCTGGTGAATCCCTGATCCACCTCTACGCAGACGACACCATTCTGAATACTTCCGGCCCTTCTTTGGACACTGTGTTAACAACCCTCCAGGCAAGCTTCAATGCCATACAACTCTCCTTCCGTGGCCTCCAATTGCTCTTAAATACAAGTAAAACTAAATGCATGCTCTTCAACCGATCGCTACCTGCACCTACCAGCCTGTCCAACATCACTACTCTGGACGGCTCTGACTTAGAATACGTGGACAACTACAAATACTTAGGTGTCTGGTTAGACTGTAAACTCTCCTTCCAGACCCATATCAAACATCTCCAATCCAAAGTTAAATCTAGAATTGGCTTCCTATTTCGCAACAAAGCATCCTTCACTCATGCTGTCAAACATACCCTTGTAAAACTGACCATCCTACCAGTCCTCGACTTTGGCGATGTCATTTACAAAATAGCCTCCAATACCCTACTCAACAAATTGGATGCAGTCTATCACAGTGCAATCCGTTTTATCACCAAAGCCCCATATACTACCCACCATTGCGACCTGTACGCTCTCGTTGGCTGGCCCTCGCTTCATACTCGTCGCCAAACCCACTGGCTCCATGTCATCTACAAGACCCTGCTAGGTAAAGTCCCCCTTATCTCAGCTCGCTGGTCACCATAGCATCTCCCACCTGTAGCACACGCTCCAGCAGGTATATCTCTCTAGTCACCCCCAAAACCAATTCTTCCTTTGGCCGCCTCTCCTTCCAGTTCTCTGCTGCCAATGACTGGAACGAACTACAAAAATCTCTGAAACTGGAAACACTTATCTCCCTCACTAGCTTTAAGCACCAACTGTCAGAGCAGCTCACAGATTACTGCACCTGTACATAGCCCACCTATAATTTAGCCCAAACAACTACCTCTTTCCCAACTGTATTTAATTTTTATTTATTTATTTATTTTGCTCCTTTGCACCCCATTATTTTTATTTCTACTTTGCACATTCTTCCATTGCAAAACTACCATTCCAGTGTTTTACTTGCTATATTGTATTTACTTTGCCACCATGGCCTTTTTGCCTTTACCTCCCTTCTCACCTCATTTGCTCACATTGTATATAGACTTGTTTATACTGTATTATTGACTGTATGTTTGTTTTACTCCATGTGTAACTCTGTGTCGTTGTATCTGTCGAACTGCTTTGCTTTATCTTGGCCAGGTCGCAATTGTAAATGAGAACTTGTTCTCAACTTGCCTACCTGGTTAAATAAAGGTAAAATAAAAAAATAAAAAAAAATAAAAAAAATATCTTGTTGGCCAGTCATGCAGGACTCCCCATGAAAGACCTTCCACCCGTGTGTTGTCTTCGTCAATTTGTTTCAACTGAATAGAATTGCACCACATATGCATATGCGAGCCCCACCCCCTTCCATGACAAGTGATTGTTCACATCAAACCCATACTGAACCAGTATTTAATTAGCAATATTTATTCAGCAAATTACACATGGAGGAACACAGGGTTGTTCTTTTGTGGCCGGTGTTCGTTTGAAGCCTGAGACCCCCCCCAATACCACCACTAGCCCTCTATGGGGTGCAGAATGTACCCCCAGGTTCCTCTCAAAGTTTGCTTGACCCCAGCTTGTGTGGATTCACAGGGTCCGCAGAGGAGAGGGCTTTGTAGGGACAAGGAGGAGAGGAGAACTGAGGAGAGAACTGCACTGTCCATGCGCTCACTGTGTTCACTGCATTCTCTACTATTCCACTCTGTGCTTTTGTCTCTCTTTCTTTCTGTCTCTCTTTCTGTCTCTCTCTCTCTCTGTGTTTCTGTCTCTCTGTTTTCCACCATAATTTGCAAATAAATTCATAAAAAATCCTACAATGTGATTTTCTGGATTTTTTTTCTAATTTTGTCTGTCATAGTTGAAGTTTACCTATGATGAAAATTACAGGCCTCTCTCATCTTTTTAAGTGGGAGAACTTGCACAATTAGTGGCTGACTAAATACTTTTTTGCCCCACTGTATATGTTGAAGAGGGTGGGGCTTAAGCTGCATCCCGGTCTCACCCCACGGCCCTGTGGGAAGAAATGTGTTTTTTGCCCATTTTAACCGCACACTTGTTGTTTGTGTACATGGATTTTATAATGTCATATGTTTTTCTCCCAACACCACCTTCTATCAATTTGTATAGCAGACCCTCATGCCAAATTTAGTCAAAGACTTTTCTGAAATCAACAAAGCATAAGAAGACTTTGCCTTTGTTTTGGTTTGTTTGGTTGTCAATTAGGGTGTGCAGGGTGAATACATGGTCTGTTGTACGGTAATTTGGTAAAAAGCCAATTTGACATTTGCTCAGTACATTGTTTTCACTGAGTCTGCTGTTAATGATAATGCAGAGGATTTTCCCAAGGTTACTGTTGACGCATATCCCACGGTAGTTATTGGGGTCAAATTTGTCTCCACTTTTGTGGATTGGGGTGATCAGTCCTTGGTTCCAAATATTAGGGAAGATGACAGAGCTAAGTATGATGTTAAAGAGTTTTAGTGTAGCCAATTGGAATTTGTTGTCTGTATATTTGATAATTTCATGAAGAATACCATCATCAACACCACAGGCCTTTTTGGGTTGGAGGGTTTTTATTTTGTCCTGTAGCTCATTCAAGGTAATTGGAGAATCCAGTGGGTTCTGGTTGTCTTTAATAGTTGATTCTAAGGTTTATATTTGATCCTGAATATGTTTTTGCTCTTTATTCTTTGTTATAGAGCCAAAAAGATTGGAGAAGTGGTTTACCCATACATCTCCATTTTGGATAGATAATTCTTTGTGTTGTTGTTTGTTTAGTGTTTTCCAATTTTCCATGGGTGTTTCTGTCTTTCTCTCTGACTGTGTTTCTGTCTCTCTCTTTCTCTGTCTCTGTGTTTCTGTCTCTCTCTTTCTCTGTCTCTGTGTTTCTGTCTCTCTCTCTTTCTCTCTCTGTCTCTGTTTCTGTCTCTCTCTTTCTCTGTCTCTGTGTTTCTGTCTCTCTCTTTCTCTCTGTCTCTGTGTTTCTGTCTCTCTCTCTTTCTCTGTCTCTGTGTTTCTGTCTCTCTCTTTCTCTCTGTCTCTGTGTTTCTGTCTCTCTCTCTCTCTCTGTCTCTGTGTTTCTGTCTCTCTCTCTTTCTCTCTGTCTCTGTGTTTCTGTCTCTCTCTCTTTCTCTCTCTGTCTCTGTGTTTCTGTCTCTCTCTCTTTCTCTCTCTGTCTGTGTTTCTGTCTCTCTTTGCACACATTTTAATTTGAGTGTTGAATGAGACACATCAAAGAAGAGGCCTCTTCACACACACACACACACACACACAGAGGTGTAAACCGTCGGACAGTTGAAAGCGTGGCTGAGTGGGAGCCCCTTTCTGGGGACGACAGAGCAGAAAGACCCTCTCTAGCTATGGGACTGGGGAACAGGGGCCACAGATTCACCATAGAAGGCAGGCCTGGGGGGCCTCAGTATTAGAATAGTGTTTCTGTTCTAATCTACGGTGGCCTCTCAAGTGGGAGCATGAGATGAGGGGCGGGGGTCATGGTTTGATACCTCTTCTTCTTTCCCACTTCCCACACTGGTGGACACAGGATTTCCAAGAGGGCATGTTGTTCCCATGAGCACCACTGCTCTGTCCCTCTGCCCTCTACACTCTACCTTAGAAGGCTTCTAGAATGCATCCAGCTGTGTTAGTGAGCTGTGGTTCTTTGGGGAGGACATATACACATGAAGTAGCTCCACATGCGTTTGTGATTATAGTTTTTTGTGCAAGGGATTTTCTTGTTTGTTTTCTTTACTGACCATATCAGCAGTGCTGCCCAGCACCCAGCTGGGTCACAGCGTTTGGCCACTGGCACTGACCATCCTCTCTGCTGGCTGGACATTCTCCCTGGAGGCCTTGGCTTCCATCTCACTCTCACTAAGGGAATCCACATCGTCCACATCATTAGTATAGGAGCCGCACCATCCAACACAAGTTATGGTCCGGATTTAGAGATGCTGGTCTATTTCAGAGAATATAGACCATACAGAAGCCAAGGTGTAGTTGTGTAAACGATGGTGTTAGCGATTTGGTAACTTAACAATCATCAATAATTTCTGAGGAACCCTTTTGAGAAAAACCCCAATGGCTAAACCCCATCCATCCGCTGTGAGTTGAGTGGATGGGTAGCAGAGCAAGCGGGTTTCTGGGGGGGTGGATGTATTTATGGAGCAGGGGTGGTTAGTGTGGGTTTGTGCTGCGCTCCTACGTTGATGACAGGGCAGCCTCGACACACGACACCCCACTGCGTGGTCTGTGGTACGCTCTGCACTGCAGCCTCCAGGGTGTGTGTGTGTGTGTGTGTGTGTGTGTGTGTGTGTGTTTAGGCTCAGGGTTGGATGGTAGAGAGGGGACTAGAGTTGAGGGGAGAAGACACCAACTCTGTCTTTTTATAGCTTGGGGTCCCTGCCCCAAAAAGCTCAAGTTGACATTAGCTCCAGTGTGCCTGATGGTAGCTGGCTGGTGCGTAGCTAGCTCCTAACCTCAGCCAGTGGCAGGGCAGCCCCTGTATTTATGCCATATTGGTTTGGGTTTAGGAAGGCATAAGGAGGAGATGGTCTCTCTCTCCAAGAGAAACAGGGTCACACATCAGTCCCTGCTTAGTAATTTATCATACTCATGTATAATGGGGCCTCTGTTATATTGTGTTGGGTTGAGTTCTAAGTTTTTCCCTCTGACAGAATAATAAAGTAGAAACTAATGGTCCCCAAAGTCTGAGGGGACCTTAAGGGAGACATTACTCTAATTAAGATGTCGGCTGGGGAGGTTTTGTGGTTTATGTATTCTTTGAGGTCTATAAGGTTTTTTACATTGACTTCTCTTTTGTCCACAGTGGGGAATGGAAAACCAACTCCCAGATTCATTTTACACTTGGCCCTCCATTAAAAGTGCTAGGCTTCATCTGGGTCCAGGAATACTCTTGAACCGGCCCTTTATGTGTTTTAGTTGACCTATTACCCTTTGTTTTCTCTCTCTATCCCTAGAGCAGTAGAGCCAGTCTCACTTCCTCTTCATTGACAGAGCTTCAACAACAGCCAATAGAAAGCCTCCGCGGATAAATAGCAGAAAACAGAGACTTGTAATGTAGTTCACAAAAGTTCAATCAGGAAGGCTGATCTGAACGCTCAATCAGGAAGGCTGATCTGAACGCTCAATCAGGAAGGCTGATCTGAACGCTCAATCAGGAAGGCTGATCTGAACGCTCAATCAGGAAGGCTGATCTGAACGCTCAATCAGGAAGGCTGATCTGAACGCTCAATCAGGAAGGCTGATCTGAACGCTCAATCAACGTAGCATCTCGCTAATCTCCTCCTCTTATTAGCCATCAGCTGAATGTCATTTACCTATTTACCTTTAGCCTATAAGCACGGCACAATAAAGCACGTTTGCTTTTTAACCTCCCTCTTGCAATTATCACTTTCCTGTCTCAACCAATGGGTGTAAGTGTTGATGTATTTATATGTCAACTTGCCCATGTTCTCTCACTTCCTGTTTTTCAGCAACAGTCTTGGACAACCCTCCGCACCCCCCCCCCAGCTATAATAACCTGAAGGCCCGTCCCTGGACCTCCTTTTCCCCAGCGGGGGGGTTTCGATACCAGCTGCCCAGCAGAGGGCTACCTGTCATCAGCATCTGGCTCCAAGGAGACGAGGCCATACCCCAAACTATTTAATAAAATTCCATATTGCATTCTGTCTCTGTTGTCCATTCAGTTAATTAAGCCTGTAGTCGATTGAATAAGGTTAATTCTGAACTTCTCTCCGGTCCAGATCGGCTGTTCTGATAGCCACTGTTGGTGTGTTATCCTCTGTTTTTTCTCTCCTCCGTCTCTTTCCTTCTTTCTCTCTATCCACGTCTGATCTCTTCCCCGTCTCGTCTCTGTGAAGTACAGAGGCAGGCGCTACGCTCCACCGAAAAAGACAAAGAGCGTGCAAGTCCGTATCCGTCTGCGCTCCTTCCCCCTCTCCCTCCATTACCTTCTCCATCTCCTTCTTCCCTTGTTCCTTTCTTCCTCCGTGGCGTCCTGGGCCCCGTCCCTCCCAGATCGTCCTGGGGATAAGGGACACCTGCCGTTGCCGCGGTCACCTGTTTGGGTTCTGAGCGTGGCCCATGGCGTGGGCCCAGAGTGTTTGGGGGAGCGCAGGCAGGAACAACAAAGAGACCAAGACAAAGCAGAGAGTTTTCAGAGGATAGCAGCACTACTGAAGGACATCAATAGAAGCCTAGGATCTTTCCTTTCTACTGTTTTCTAAGACAGTAGAGCATTGAATTCCCCGATTATTGTGACTACAGGGAGGAGTGGGGAAACCTCCGCTTCAACTGGGTTGGAGGGATTCACTGAACGGGATGTTTTTGGAAGTCCTTGTAGTTCTAGATGTTGGTTTGCTTGGTTGCAAGTGGTTTGTGTGGCATTGAGAGAGAGGTACATATGAAAGTCTTGCAGACTGGGACTCTAATCATTAACCATGTCAAATCTTTTTTTCTGTCTCCTGACCTTTGACCTGTGGAGGTCAACAGCCGCTCAATCGTTGACCTGCATGGCTGTTGCAACGTCTAATAACAGCTAATAAATTAGGGACTTCATCACTCACCTTTTTGAATTCTAGATACAGAGAGTGTTTGGTGGTTTAGTTTATCTGTAGACCCATACACTCATTCACACACACTCCCTCACCCAATATCTCCTCTCTATCTCTGTGCAGGGTGTCAGAAGCCAGTAGGGTTGTCGCGGGGCAAGGCCAAGGTGTGTTGCTACAGTGGCTGGTACTACTGCCAGAGCTGTCACCAAGACAACCTGTTCCTCATCCCTGCCCGCCTGCTGCACAACTGGGACACCAACAGACACAAGGTGAGATTCGTGATGTTCTACACACGTCTGAGTCATTTACCAGAGTGACTTGTATGTGTTCATATCCACTCGCACGCAACATATTCAGAAACCTACAGAAAAATTCTGAAACACCCACTGAGTGAGAAGGTTTTTAGTTACGTACACTTCAGAAGTTAGGATTTGACCTTACACACACACACACACAGCCCACCCCTCCTCTCCCTATTCTGTCCAGGTGTCCAAGCAGGCCAAGGAGTTCCTGGAGTTTGTTTATGAGGAGCCCCTGCTGGATGTGCAGCAGTTGAACCCGTGTCTGTATGAACACTGTGAGGGCCTGGCTGCAGTCCTACGCCTGAGACAGCAGCTCCAGTCCCTCAGAGCATACCTGTTCAGCTGCCGCGCCGCTGTGGCCGAGGACCTCCGGAGAAGGTGAGAGGGGAGGGGAGGGTAGAAGAGACTCTATGGAGTGTGAGGGGAGGGGAGGGTAGAAGAGACTCTATGGAGTGGGAGGGGAGGGGAGGGTAGAAGAGACTGTATGGAGTGAGAGGGGAGGGGAGGGTAGAAGAGACTCTATGGAGTGAGAGGGGAGGGGAGGGTAGAAGAGACTCTATGGAGTGGGAGGGGAGGGGAGGGTAGAAGAGACTGTATGGAGTGGGAGGGGAGGGTAGAAGAGACTCTATGGAGTGAGAGGGGAGGGGAGGGTAGAAGAGACTCTATGGAGTGAGAGGGGAGGGGAGGGTAAAAGAGACTCTATGGAGTGGGAGGGGAGGGGAGGGTAGAAGAGACTGTATGGAGTGGGAGGGGAGGGGAGGGTAGAAGAGGCTGTATGGAGTGTGAGGGGAGGGGAGGGTAGAAGAGGCTGTATGGAGTGTGAGGGGAGGGTAGAAGAGACTCTATGGAGTGAGAGGGGAGGGGAGGGTAGAAGAGGCTGTATGGAGTGTGAGGGGAGGGGAGGGTAGAAGAGACTGTATGGAGTGGGAGGGGAGGGAGGGTAGAAGAAGCTGTATGGAGTGGGAGGGGAGGGTAGAAGAGACTGTATGGAGTGGGAGGGGAGGGGAGGGTAGAAGAGGCTGTATGGAGTGTGAGGGGAGGGGAGGGTAGAAGAGACTCTATGGAGTGAGAGGGGAGGGGAGGGTAGAAGAAGCTGTATGGAGTGTGAGGGGAGGGTAGAAGAAGCTGTATGGAGTGTGAGGGGAGGGGAGGGTAGAAGAGGCTGTATGGAGTGTGAGGGGAGGGTAGAAGAGGCTGTATGGAGTGTGAGGGGAGGGTAGAAGAGGCTGTATGGAGTGTGAGGGGAGGGGAGGGTAGAAGAGACTGTATGGAGTGGGAGGGGAGGGGAGGGTAGAAGAAGCTGTATGGAGTGGGAGGGGAGGGTAGAAGAGACTGTATGGAGTGGGAGGGGAGGGGAGGGTAGAAGAAGCTGTATGGAGGAGAGGGAGGGTAGAAGAAGCTGTATGGAGTGTGAGGAGGGTAGAAGAAGCTGTATGGAGTGTGAGGGGAGGGTAGAAGAAGCTGTATGGAGTGTGAGGAGGGTAGAAGAAGCTGTATGGAGTGGGAGGAGGGTAGAAGAAGCTGTATGGAGTGTGAGGGGAGGGTAGAAGAAGCTGTATGGAGTGTGAGGGGAGGGGAGGGTAGAAGAGGCTGTATGGAGTGTGAGGGGAGGGGAGGGTAGAAGAGACTGTATGGAGTGGGAGGGGAGGGGAGGGTAGAAGAAGCTGTATGGAGTGGGAGGGGAGGGTAGAAGAGACTGTATGGAGTGGGAGGGGAGGGGAGGGTAGAAGAAGCTGTATGGAGTGTGAGGGGAGGGTAGAAGAAGCTGTATGGAGTGTGAGGGGAGGGTAGAAGAAGCTGTATGGAGTGTGAGGGGAGGGTAGACGAAGCTGTATGGAGTGAGAGGGGAGGGTAGAAGAAGCTGTATGGAGTGTGAGGGGAGGGTAGAAGAGGCTGTATGGAGTGGGAGGGAGGGTAGAAGAGGCTGTATGGAGTGGGAGGGGAGGGGAGGGTAGAAGAGGCTGTATGGAGTGGGAGGGGAGGGTAGAAGAGGCTGTATGGAGTGTGAGGGGAGGGTAGAAGAGGCTGTATGGAGTGTGAGGGGAGGGTAGAAGAGGCTGTATGGAGTGTGAGGGGAGGGTAGAAGAGGCTGTATGGAGTGTGAGGGGAGGGGAGGGTAGAAGAGGCTGTATGGAGTGTGAGGGGAGGGGAGGGTAGAAGAGGCTGTATGGAGTGGGAGGGGAGGGGAGAAGAAGCTGTATGGAGTGGGAGGGGAGGGGAGGGTAGAAGAGACTCTATGGAGTGGGAGGGGAGGGGAGGGTAGAAGAGACTCTATGGAGAGAGAGGGGAGGGAGGGTAGAAGAAGCTGTATGGAGTGGGAGGGGAGGGTAGAAGAGGCTGTATGGAAGGGGAGGGGAGGGTAGAAGAGGCTGTATGGAGTGGGAGGAGGGGAGGGTAGAAGAGGCTGTATGGAGTGTGAGGGGAGCGGAGGGGAGGGTAGAAGAGGCTGTATGGAGTGTGTGAGGGGAGGGAGGGGAGGGGAGGGTAGAAGAGACTGTATGGAGTGTGAGGGGAGGGTAGAAGAGGCTGTATGGAGTGGGAGGGAGGGGAGGGTAGAAGAAGCTGTATGGAGTGTGAGGGGAGGGTAGAAGAAGCTGTATGGAGTGAGAGGGGAGGGGAGGGTAGAAGAAGCTGTATGGAGTGGGAGGGGGGAGGGTAGAAGAGACTCTATGGAGTGGGAGGAGGGGAGGGTAGAAGAAGCTGTATGGAGTGAGAGGGGGGGAGGGTAGAAGAAGCTGTATGGAGTGAGAGGGGAGGGTAGAAGAAGCTGTATGGAGTGAGAGGGGGGGGAGGGTAGAAGAAGCTGTATGGAGTGAGAGGGGAGGGGAGGGTAGAAGAGGCTGTATGGAGTGAGAGGGGAGGGGAGGGTAGAAGAAGCTGTATGGAGTGTGAGGGGAGGGGAGGGTAGAAGAGACTCTATGGAGTGGGAGGGGAGGGTAGAAGAAGCTGTATGGAGTGAGAGGGGAGGGGAGGGTAGAAGAAGCTGTATGGAGTGTGAGGGGAGGGGAGGGTAGAAGAGACTCTATGGAGTGTGAGGGGAGGGTAGAAGAGACTCTATGGAGTGTGAGGGGAGGGTAGAAGAAGCTGTATGGAGTGTGAGGGGAGGGTAGAAGAAGCTGTATGGAGTGTGAGGAGGGTAGAAGAGGCTGTATGGAGTGAGAGGGGAGGGGAGGGTAGAAGAAGCTGTATGGAGTGTGAGGGGAGGGTAGAAGAAGCTGTATGGAGTGGGAGGGGAGGGGAGGGTAGAAGAGACTCTATGGAGTGGGAGGAGGGGAGGGTAGAAGAAGCTGTATGGAGTGAGAGGGGAGGGTAGAAGAAGCTGTATGGAGTGAGAGGGGAGGGGAGGGTAGAAGAAGCTGTATGGAGTGAGAGGGGAGGGAGGGTAGAAGAAGCTGTATGGAGGAGAGGGAGGGGAGGGTAGAAGAAGCTGTATGGAGTGAGAGGGGAGGGAGGGTAGAAGAAGCTGTATGGAGTGTGAGGGGAGGGGAGGGTAGAAGAGACTCTATGGAGTGGGAGGAGGGTAGAAGAAGCTGTATGGAGTGGGAGGGGAGGGTAGAAGAAGCTGTATGGAGTGAGAGGGGAGGGTAGAAGAGGCTGTATGGAGTGAGAGGGGAGGGTAGAAGAGGCTGTATGGAGTGAGAGGGGAGGGGAGGGGGAGAAGAGGGTAGAAGAAGCTGTATGGGTGGGAGGGGAGGGGAGGGTAGAAGAAGCTGTATGGAGTGAGAGGGGAGGGGAGAAGAGGCTGTATGGAGTGAGAGGGGAGGGAGGGGAGAAGAGGGTAGAAGAAGCTGTATGGAGTGGGAGGGGGGGAGGGTAGAAGAGGCTGTATGGAGTGGGGGGGAGGGGAGAAGAAGCTGTATGGAGTGGGAGGGGAGGGGAGGGTAGAAGAGACTCTATGGAGTGGGAGGAGGGGAGGGTAGAAGAGACTCTATGGAGTGAGAGAGGAGGGGAGGGTAGAAGAAGCTGTATGGAGTGGGAGGAGGGTAGAAGAGGCTGTATGGAAGGGGAGGGGAGGGTAGAAGAGGCTGTATGGAGTGGGAGGGAGGGAGGGTAGAAGAGGCTGTATGGAGTGTGAGGGGAGCGGAGGGGAGGGTAGAAGAGGCTGTATGGAGTGTGAGGGGAGGGGAGGGGAGGGGAGGGTAGAAGAGACTGTATGGAGTGTGAGGGGAGGGTAGAAGAGGCTGTATGGAGTGGGAGGGGAGGGGAGGGTAGAAGAAGCTGTATGGAGTGTGAGGAGGGTAGAAGAAGCTGTATGGAGTGAGAGAGGAGGGGAGGGTAGAAGAAGCTGTATGGAGTGGGAGGGGAGGGGAGGGTAGAAGAGACTCTATGGAGTGGGAGGAGGGGAGGGTAGAAGAAGCTGTATGGAGTGAGAGGGAGGGGAGGGTAGAAGAAGCTGTATGGAGTGAGAGGAGGGTAGAAGAAGCTGTATGGAGTGAGAGGGGAGGGGAGGGTAGAAGAAGCTGTATGGAGTGAGAGGGGAGGGGAGGGTAGAAGAAGCTGTATGGAGTGAGAGGGGAGGGGAGGGTAGAAGAAGCTGTATGGAGTGTGAGGGGAGGAGAGGGTAGAAGAGACTCTATGGAGTGGGAGGGGAGGGTAGAAGAAGCTGTATGGAGGAGAGGGGAGGGGAGGGTAGAAGAAGCTGTATGGAGTGTGAGGGGAGGGGAGGGTAGAAGAGACTCTATGGAGTGTGAGGGAGGGTAGAAGAGACTCTATGGAGTGTGAGGGGAGGGTAGAAGAAGCTGTATGGAGTGTGAGGGGAGGGTAGAAGAAGCTGTATGGAGTGTGAGGGGAGGGTAGAAGAGGCTGTATGGAGTGAGAGGGGGGGAGGGTAGAAGAAGCTGTATGGAGTGTGAGGGGAGGGTAGAAGAAGCTGTATGGGTGGGAGGAGGGGAGGGTAGAAGAGACTCTATGGAGTGGGAGGGGAGGGGAGGGTAGAAGAAGCTGTATGGAGTGAGAGGAGGGTAGAAGAAGCTGTATGGAGTGAGAGGGGAGGGTAGAAGAAGCTGTATGGAGTGTGAGGGAGGGTAGAAGAAGCTGTATGGAGTGTGAGGAGGGTAGAAGAAGCTGTATGGAGTGAGAGGAGGGTAGAAGAAGCTGTATGGAGTGTGAGGGGAGGGTAGAAGAGGCTGTATGGAGTGGGAGGGGAGGGTAGAAGAGGCTGTATGGAGTGGGAGGAGGGGAGGGTAGAAGAGGCTGTATGGAGTGGGAGGGGAGGGTAGAAGAGGCTGTATGGATGTGAGGGGAGGGTAGAAGAGGCTGTATGGAGTGTGAGGGGAGGGTAGAAGAGGCTGTATGGAGTATGTGAGGGGAGGGTAGAAGAGGCTGTATGGAGTGTGAGGGGAGGGAGGGTAGAAGAGGCTGTATGGAGTGTGAGGGGAGGGGAGGGTAGAAGAGGCTGTATGGATGGGAGGAGGGGAGAAGAAGCTGTATGGAGTGGGAGGGAGGGGAGGGTAGAAGAGACTCTATGGAGTGGGAGGGGAGGGGAGGGTAGAAGAGACTCTATGGAGTGAGAGGAGGGGAGGGTAGAAGAAGCTGTATGGAGTGGGAGGAGGGTAGAAGAGGCTGTATGGAAGGGGAGGGAGGGTAGAAGAGGCTGTATGGAGTGGGAGGGAGGGGAGGGGAGGGTAGAAGAGGCTGTATGGAGTGTGAGGGGAGCGGAGGGGAGGGTAGAAGAGGCTGTATGGAGTGTGAGGGGAGGGGAGGGGAGGGGAGGGGAGGGAGGGTAGAAGAGACTGTATGGAGTGTGAGGGGAGGGTAGAAGAGGCTGTATGGAGTGGGAGGGGAGGGGAGGGTAGAAGAAGCTGTATGGAGTGTGAGGGGAGGGTAGAAGAAGCTGTATGGAGTGAGAGGGAGGGGAGGGTAGAAGAGGCTGTATGGAGTGTGAGGGGAGGGGAGGGTAGAAGAGGCTGTATGGAGTGGGAGGGAGGGGAGAAGAAGCTGTATGGAGTGGGAGGGGAGGGGAGGGTAGAAGAGACTCTATGGAGTGGGAGGGGAGGGGAGGGTAGAAGAGACTCTATGGAGTTTGATTTGATTTGATTTGAGTGAGAGGGGAGGGTAGAAGGGTAGAAGAAGCTGTATGGAGTGGGAGGGGAGGGTAGAAGAGGCTGTATGGAAGGGGAGGGGAGGGTAGAAGAGGCTGTATGGAGTGGGAGGGGAGGGGAGGGGAGGGTAGAAGAGGCTGTATGGAGTGTGAGGAGCGGAGGGGAGGGTAGAAGAGGCTGTATGGAGTGTGAGGGGAGGGGAGGGGGGGGAGGGTAGAAGAGACTGTATGGAGTGTGAGGGGAGG
Source organism: Oncorhynchus tshawytscha (assembly GCF_018296145.1). Taxonomy (NCBI): domain Eukaryota; kingdom Metazoa; phylum Chordata; class Actinopteri; order Salmoniformes; family Salmonidae; genus Oncorhynchus; species Oncorhynchus tshawytscha. Next base: position 39,978,940 of record NC_056454.1, read on the forward strand.
GTAGAAGAGGCTGTATGGAGTGGGAGGGGAGGGGAGGGTAGAAGAAGCTGTATGGAGTGTGAGGGGAGGGTAGAAGAAGCTGTATGGAGGAGAGGGGAGGGAGGGTAGAAGAAGCTGTATGGAGTGGGAGGGGGGGAGGGTAGAAGAGACTCTATGGAGTGGGAGGAGGGGAGGGTAGAAGAAGCTGTATGGAGTGAGAGGGGAGGGGAGGGTAGAAGAAGCTGTATGGAGTGAGAGGGGAGGGTAGAAGAAGCTGTATGGAGTGAGAGGGGAGGGGAGGGTAGAAGAAGCTGTATGGAGGAGAGGGGAGGGAGGGTAGAAGAAGCTGTATGGAGTGAGAGGGGAGGGGAGGGTAGAAGAAGCTGTATGGAGTGTGAGGGGAGGGGAGGGTAGAAGAGACTCTATGGAGTGGGAGGAGGGTAGAAGAAGCTGTATGGAGTGAGAGGGGAGGGGAGGGTAGAAGAAGCTGTATGGAGTGTGAGGGGAGGGAGGGTAGAAGAGACTCTATGGAGTGTGAGGGGAGGGTAGAAGAGACTCTATGGAGTGTGAGGGGAGGGTAGAAGAAGCTGTATGGAGTGTGAGGGAGGGTAGAAGAAGCTGTATGGAGTGTGAGGGGAGGGTAGAAGAGGCTGTATGGAGTGAGAGGGGAGGGAGGGTAGAAGAAGCTGTATGGAGTGTGAGGGGAGGGTAGAAGAAGCTGTATGGAGTGGGAGGGGAGGGGAGGGTAGAAGAGACTCTATGGAGTGGGAGGAGGGTAGAAGAAGCTGTATGGAGGAGAGGAGGGTAGAAGAAGCTGTATGGAGTGAGAGGGGAGGGAGGGTAGAAGAAGCTGTATGGAGTGAGAGGGGAGGGGAGGGTAGAAGAAGCTGTATGGAGTGAGAGGGGAGGGGAGGGTAGAAGAAGCTGTATGGAGTGAGAGGGGAGGGGAGGGTAGAAGAAGCTGTATGGAGTGTGAGGGGAGGAGGGTAGAAGAGACTCTATGGAGTGGGAGGAGGGTAGAAGAAGCTGTATGGAGTGGGATGGGAGGGTAGAAGAAGCTGTATGGAGTGAGAGGGGAGGGTAGAAGAGGCTGTATGGAGTGAGAGGGGAGGGTAGAAGAGGCTGTATGGAGTGAGAGGGAGGGGAGGGGGGAGAAGAGGGTAGAAGAAGCTGTATGGAGTGGGAGGGGAGGGAGGGTAGAAGAAGCTGTATGGAGTGAGAGGGGAGGGAGAAGAGGCTGTATGGAGTGAGAGGGGAGGGGAGGGGAGAAGAGGGTAGAAGAAGCTGTATGGAGTGGGAGGGGAGGGGAGGGTAGAAGAGGCTGTATGGAGTGGGAGGAGGGGAGAAGAAGCTGTATGGAGTGGGGAGGGGAGGGGAGGGTAGAAGAGACTCTATGGAGTGGGAGGAGGGGAGGGTAGAAGAGACTCTATGGAGTGAGAGGAGGGGAGGGTAGAAGAAGCTGTATGGAGTGGGAGGGGAGGGTAGAAGAGGCTGTATGGAAGGGGAGGGAGGGTAGAAGAGGCTGTATGGAGTGGGAGGGGAGGGGAGGGGAGGGTAGAAGAGGCTGTATGGAGTGTGAGGGGAGCGGAGGGGAGGGTAGAAGAGGCTGTATGGAGTGTGAGGAGGGGAGGGGAGGGGAGGGTAGAAGAGACTGTATGGAGTGTGAGGGGAGGGTAGAAGAGGCTGTATGGAGTGGGAGGGGAGGGGAGGGTAGAAGAAGCTGTATGGAGTGTGAGGAGGGCAGAAGAAGCTGTATGGAGTGAGAGGGGAGGGGAGGGTAGAAGAAGCTGTATGGAGTGGGAGGGGAGGGGAGGGTAGAAGAGACTCTATGGGTGGGAGGGGAGGGAGGGTAGAAGAAGCTGTATGGAGTGAGAGGAGGGGAGGGTAGAAGAAGCTGTATGGAGTGAGAGGGGAGGGTAGAAGAAGCTGTATGGAGGAGAGGGGAGGGAGGGTAGAAGAAGCTGTATGGAGTGAGAGGAGGGGAGGGTAGAAGAAGCTGTATGGAGTGAGAGGGGGGGAGGGTAGAAGAAGCTGTATGGAGTGTGAGGGGAGGGGAGGGTAGAAGAGACTCTATGGAGTGGGAGGAGGGTAGAAGAAGCTGTATGGAGTGAGAGGGGAGGGGAGGGTAGAAGAAGCTGTATGGAGTGTGAGGGGAGGGGAGGGTAGAAGAGACTCTATGGAGTGTGAGGGGAGGGTAGAAGAGACTCTATGGAGTGTGAGGGGAGGGTAGAAGAAGCTGTATGGAGTGTGAGGGGAGGGTAGAAGAAGCTGTATGGAGTGTGAGGGGAGGGTAGAAGAGGCTGTATGGAGTGAGAGGGGAGGGGAGGGTAGAAGAAGCTGTATGGAGTGTGAGGGGAGGGTAGAAGAAGCTGTATGGAGTGGGAGGGGAGGGGAGGGTAGAAGAGACTCTATGGAGTGGGAGGAGGGGAGGGTAGAAGAAGCTGTATGGAGTGAGAGGAGGGTAGAAGAAGCTGTATGGAGTGAGAGGGGAGGGAGGGTAGAAGAAGCTGTATGGAGTGAGAGGGGAGGGGAGGGTAGAAGAAGCTGTATGGAGTGAGAGGGGAGGGGAGGGTAGAAGAAGCTGTATGGAGTGAGAGGGGAGGGAGGGTAGAAGAAGCTGTATGGAGTGAGGGGAGGGGAGGGTAGAAGAGACTCTATGGAGTGGGAGGAGGGTAGAAGAAGCTGTATGGAGTGGGAGGGGAGGGTAGAAGAAGCTGTATGGAGTGAGAGGAGGGTAGAAGAGGCTGTATGGAGGAGAGGGGAGGGTAGAAGAAGCTGTATGGAGTGGGAGGGGAGGGTAGAAGAAGCTGTATGGAGTGAGAGGAGGGTAGAAGAGGCTGTATGGAGTGAGGGGAGGGGAGAAGAGGGTAGAAGAAGCTGTATGGAGTGGGAGGGAGGGGAGGGTAGAAGAAGCTGTATGGAGTGAGAGGGGAGGGGAGAAGAGGCTGTATGGAGTGAGAGGGGAGGGAGGGGAGAAGAGGGTAGAAGAAGCTGTATGGAGTGGGAGGGGAGGGGAGGGTAGAAGAGGCTGTATGGAGTGAGAGGGGAGGGGGGTAGAAGAGGCTGTATGGAGTGGGAGGGAGGGTAGAAGAAGCTGTATGGAGTGAGAGGGGAGGGTAGAAGAAGCTGTATGGAGTGAGAGGGGAGGGGAGGGAAGAAGAGGCTGTATGGAGTGGGAGGGGAGGGTAGAAGAGGCTGTATGGAGTTTGAGTGGAGGGTAGAAGAGACTCTATGGAGTGTGAGGAGGGTAGAAGAGGCTGTATGGAGTGGGAGGGAGGGGAGAAGAGGCTGTATGGAGTGAGAGGGGAGGGTAGAAGAAGCTGTATGGAGTGGGAGGGGAGGGTAGAAGAGGCTGTATGGAGTGAGAGGTGAGGGTAGAAGAGGCTGTATGGAGTGGGAGGGGAGGGGAGGGGAGAAGAGGCTGTATGGAGTGTGAGGGGAGGGGAGGGTAGAAGAGGCTGTATGGACGATGAGGGGAGGGTAGAAGAGGCTGTATGGATGGGAGGGGAGGGGAGGGGAGAAGAGGCTGTATGGAAGGGGAGGGGAGGGTAGAAGAGGCTGTATGGAGGAGAGGGGAGGGGAGGGTAGAAGAAGCTGTATGGAGTGTGAGGGGAGGGAGGGGAGAAGAGGCTGTATGGGAGTGAGAGGGGAGGGAGGGTAGAAGAAGCTGTATGGAGTGTGAGGGGAGGGTAGAAGAAGCTGTATGGAGTGAGAGGGGAGGGGAGGGTAGAAGAGGCTGTATGGATGGGATGGGAGGGGAGGGTAGAAGAGGCTGTATGGAGTGGGAGGAGGGTAGAAGAGGCTGTATGATGAGAGGGGAGGGGAGGGTAGAAGAAGCTGTATGGAGTGTGAGGGGAGGGTAGAAGAAGCTGTATGGATGAGAGGGGAGAGGAGGGTAGAAGAGGCTGTATGGAGTGGGAGTGGGAGGGGAGGGTAGAAGAGGCTGTATGGAGTGGGAGGAGGGGTAGAAGAGGCTGTATGGAGTGAGAGGGGAGGGGAGGGTAGAAGAAGCTGTATGGAGTGTGAGGGAGGGTAGAAGAAGCTGTATGGAGTGGGAGGGGAGGGGAGGGTAGAAGAGGCTGTATGGAGTGGGAGGAGGGTAGAAGAGGCTGTATGGAGTGGGAGGGGAGGGGAGGGTAGAAGAGGCTGTATGGAGTGTGAGGGGAGGGTAGAAGAAGCTGTATGGAGTGGGAGGGGAGGGGAGGGTAGAAGAGGCTGTATGGAGTGGGAGGGGAGGGTAGAAGAGGCTGTATGGAGTGGGAGGGGAGGGGAGGGTAGAAGAGGCTGTATGGAGTGGGAGGGAGGGTAGAAGAGGCTGTATGGAGTGTGAGGAGGGGGAGGGGGGAGGGTAGAAGAGGCTGTATGGAGTGAGAGGGAGGGTAGAAGAGGCTGTATGGAGTGAGAGGGGAGGGGAGGGTAGAAGAAGCTGTATGGAGTGGGAGGGGAGGGTAGAAGAGGCTGTATGGGAGTGAGAGGGAGGGGAGGGTAGAAGAAGCTGTATGGAGTGTGAGGGGAGGGTAGAAGAAGCTGTATGGAGTGGGAGGGGAGGGGAGGGTAGAAGAGGCTGTATGGAGTGGGAGGGGAGGGTAGAAGAGTCTGTATGGAGTGGGAGGGGAGGGGAGGGTAGAAGAGGCTGTATGGAGTGGGAGGGGAGGGTAGAAGAGACTGTATGGAGTGGGAGGGAGGGGAGGGTAGAAGAAGCTGTATGGAGTGGGAGGGGAGGGTAGAAGAGACTGTATGGAGTGGGAGGGGAGGGGAGGGTAGAAGAGGCTGTATGGAGTGTGAGGGGAGGGTAGAAGAAGCTGTATGGAGTGTGAGGGGAGGGGAGGGTAGAAGAGGCTGTATGGAGTGTGAGGGGAGGGGAGGGTAGAAGAGACTGTATGGAGTGGGAGGGGAGGGGAGGGTAGAAGAAGCTGTATGGAGTGGGAGGGGAGGGTAGAAGAGACTGTATGGAGTGGGAGGGGAGGGGAGGGTAGAAGAAGCTGTATGGAGTGAGAGGGGAGGGTAGAAGAAGCTGTATGGAGTGTGAGGAGGGTAGAAGAAGCTGTATGGAGTGTGAGGGGAGGGTAGAAGAAGCTGTATGGAGTGAGAGGGGAGGGTAGAAGAAGCTGTATGGAGTGGGAGGAGGGGAGGGTAGAAGAGGCTGTATGGAGTGGGAGGGGAGGGTAGAAGAGGCTGTATGGAGTGAGAGGGGAGGGTAGAAGAAGCTATATGGAGTGGGAGGAGGGGAGGGTAGAAGAGGCTGTATGGAGTGGGAGGAGGGTAGAAGAGGCTGTATGGGTGGGAGGGGAGGGGAGGGTAGAAGAGGCTGTATGGAGTGGGAGGGGAGGGTAGAAGAGACTGTATGGAGTGGGAGGGGAGGGGAGGGTAGAAGAAGCTGTATGGAGTGGGAGGGAGGGTAGAAGAGACTGTATGGAGTGGGAGGGGAGGGGAGGGTAGAAGAGGCTGTATGGAGTGTGAGGGGAGGGGAGGGTAGAAGAGACTCTATGGAGTGAGAGGGGAGGGGAGGGTAGAAGAAGCTGTATGGAGTGTGAGGGGAGGGTAGAAGAAGCTGTATGGAGTGTGAGGGGAGGGGAGGGTAGAAGAGGCTGTATGGAGTGTGAGGGGAGGGGAGGGTAGAAGAGACTGTATGGAGTGGGAGGGGAGGGGAGGGTAGAAGAAGCTATGGAGTGGGAGGGGAGGGTACTAGAGACTGTATGGAGTGGGAGGGGAGGGGAGGGTAGAAGAGGCTGTATGGAGTGTGAGGGGAGGGGAGGGTAGAAGAGACTCTATGGAGTGAGAGGGGAGGGGAGGGTAGAAGAAGCTGTATGGAGTGTGAGGGGGGAGGGTAGAAGAAGCTGTATGGAGTGTGAGGGGAGGGGAGGGTAGAAGAGGCTGTATGGAGTGTGAGGGGAGGGGAGGGTAGAAGAGGCTGTATGGAGTGGGAGGGGAGGGGAGGGTAGAAGAGCTGTATGGGTGGGAGGAGGGTAGAAGAGACTGTATGGAGTGTGGGAGGGGAGGGGAGGGTAGAAGAAGCTGTATGGAGTGAGAGGGGAGGGTAGAAGAAGCTGTATGGAGTGTGAGGAGGGTAGAAGAAGCTGTATTGAGTGTGAGGGGAGGGTAGAAGAGGCTGTATGGAGTGTGAGGGGAGGGAGGGTAGAAGAGGCTGTATGGAGGGAGGGAGGGTAGAAGAGGCTGTGGGAGGGGAGGGTAGAAGAGGCTGTATGGAGTGGGAGGGGAGGGTAGAAGAGGCTGTATGGAGTGGAGGGGAGGGGAGGGTAGAAGAAGCTGATGGGTGGGAGGGGAAGAAGAGCTGTATGGAGTGGAGGGGAGGGGAGGGTAGAAGAGGCTGTATGGAGTGTGAGGGGAGGGGAGGGTAGAAGAGGCTGTATGGAGTGAGAGGGGAGGGGAGGGTAGAAGAGGCTGTATGGAGTGTGAGGGGAGGGTAGAAGAGGCTGTATGGAGTGTGAGGGGAGGGAGGGAGGGTAGAAGAGGCTGTATGGAGTGTGAGGGGAGGGTAGAAGAGGCTGTATGGAGTGAGAGGGGAGGGAGGGTAGATGGAGTGGAGGGGAGGGTAGAAGAGGCTGTATGGAGTGAGAGGGGAGGGGAGGGTAGAAGAGGCTGTATGGAGTGTGAGGGGAGGGTAGAAGAGGCTGTATGGAGTGGGAGGGGAGGGGAGGGTAGAAGAGGCTGTATGGAGTGGAGGGGAGGGTAGAAGAGGCTGTATGGAGTGGAGGAGGGGAGGGTAGAAGAGGCTGTATGGAGTGGGAGGGGAGGGTAGAAGAGGCTGTATGGAGTGGGTGAGGGGAGGGGAGGGTAGAAGAGGCTGTATGGAGTGAGAGGGGAGGGGAGGGTAGAAGAGGCTGTATGGAGTGTGAGGGGAGGGGAGGGTAGAAGAGGCTGTATGGAGTGTGAGGGGAGGGTAGAAGAGGCTGTATGGAGTGGGAGGGGAGGGTAGAAGAGGCTGTATGGAGGGGAGGGTAGAAAAGGCTGTATGGAAGGGAGGGGAGGGAGGGTGAGAAGAGCCTGTATGGAGTGAGGAGGGAGGGTAGAAGAGGCTGTATGGAGTGTGAGGGGAGGGTAGAAGAGGCTGTATGGAAGGGGAGGGGAGGGGAGGGTAGAAGAGGGGATGGAGGGAGGGGAGGGTAGAAGAGGCTGTATGGGTATGGAGGGTAGGGTTGAAGAGGCTGTATGGGGGTAGAAGCTCCAGTCCTTCAGAGCATACTTGTTCAGCTGCCTTGCTGATATCACCGAGGACCTCTGTAGAAGGGGAGGGCTGGACAGGGGGAGGGGTAAGGACGAGGGCTGGACAGGGGGAGGGGTAAGGACGAGGGAGGGCTGGACAGGGGAGGGGGAGGGATGGACGAGAGGGGGATGAGGTATGATTCATCAAGGCCTTGATTGTTAATTAAATCCATTTTGACTAGAGATGAATATGGTTGTCAATGGGCAAGATGTTGGGGGATGAGACAGTGAAAGGATGACGCAGTACCATAGTAGGAAGATGAAGGAGGAACACAGAGAATGGTTTTATGAGACTGGAAACATCAAAGTACGCTTTCAAAAAGCACAGGATCATAATGGAGAAGTATGGAATGGTAATTGTATGTCTGATGTCCATTGAAAGCACCTTTTGTTGACTTGATTCCTAGTCCATGTTAAGCATGAATGTGTGAAGTGTAGCCTGAAGGCTCCTCTGAGGCCAGTATGTGAGTGTATGATGGGAATGTGTTTATGTGAGGGTGCCCAGACTTAAAGGCCTGTCTCTGGGGTGATGGACGCTCTCTGACTCTCCCTAACCCCCTCCTCAACCTCCACACACACTAGCTCTGTTTGATACATCAACGCTCAACATGTCTGTGAAAACAGTGTTCTCTGGTCAGTCAATTTGTAATTGAGAAGCTAATTTCCCCCATCAATTCCTGGCATTCAAAAAAATATATACAGTTGAAGTCAGAAGTTTACATACACGTTAGCCAAATACATTTAAACTCAGTTTTTCACAATTCCTGACATTTAATCCGATTAAAAATTCCCTGTTTTAGGTCAGTTAGGATCACCACTTTATTTTAAGAATGTGAAATGTCAGAATAATAGAATAATAGTGGAGAGAATGATCTTTTTCAGCTTTTATTTCTTCAGGCAGCCTTCCACAAGCTTCCCACAATAATCTGGGTGAATTTTGGCCCATTCCTCCTGACAGAGCTGGTGTAACTGAGTCAGGTTTGTAGGTCTCCTTGCTCGCACACGCTTTTTCAGTTCTGCCCACAAATTATCTATAGGATTGAGGTCAGGGCTTTGTGATGGCCACTCCAATACCTTGACTTTGTTGTCCTTAAGCCATTTTGCCACAACTTTGTAAGTATGCTTGGGGTCATTGTCCATTTGGAAGGCCCATTTGCGACCAAGCTTTAACTTCCTGACTGTTGTCTTGAGATGTTGCTTCAATATATCCACATAATTTTCCGTCCTCATGATTCCATCTATTTTGTGAAGTGTACCAGTCTCTCCTACTGCAAAGCACCCTCACAACATGATGCTGCCACCCCCGTGCTTCACGGTTGGGATGGTGTTCTTCGGCTTGCAAGCCTCCCCCTTTTTCCTCCAAATATAACGATGGTCATTATGGCCAAACAGTTCTATTTTTGTTTCATCAGACCAGAGGACATTTCTCCAAAAAGTACGATCTTTGTCCCCATAAACCGTAGTCTGGCTTTTTTATGGTGGTTTTGGAGCAGTGGCTTCTTCCTTGCTGAGCGGCCTTTCAGGTTATGTCGATGTTATGTTTTTTTGCTGAGGTCTTAGCTGAGACGAACAGAGAGAGTGGGGCTCTGAGACGCTCCTACTCCACACACACCCTGGGCTACAGAGTTATCCCAGCTGGTTGTCGGAAGGGGAAGAAGGCCGTGGTGTTTACGGCAGTGTTGGCGACCCCGGAGTGCTCCTCACTCGCTAGAGACCCTGTTTACCACTACACCATTAGCGCTCGGCGACTAACGCCCTGCCCTTCAAAACACTGCAGGATTAACGAGGCCGGTGGTGCTAAACCCTTCCCCCGGCCAACCATGGACCCTCTATGGGCTTACCATGGACCCTCTATGGGCTTACCATGGACCCTCTATGGGCTTACCATGGACCCTCTATGGGCTTACCATGGACCCTCTATGGGCCTACCATGGACCCTCTATGGGCTTACCATGGACCCTCTATGGGCTTACCATGGATCCTCTATGGGCTTACCATGGACCCTCTATGGGCTTACCATGGGCCATGGACCCTCTGGGCTTACCATGGACCCTCTATGGGCTTACCATGGACCCTCTATGGGCTTACCATGGACCCTCTATGGGCTTACCATGGACCCTCTATGGGCTTACCATGGGCCATGGACCTCTATGGGCTTACCATGGGCCATGGACCCTCTATGGGCTTACCATGGGCCATGGACCCTCTATGGGCTTACCATGGACCCTCTATGGGCCTACCATGGACCCTCTATGGGCCTACCATGGACCCTCTATGGGCTTACCATGGACCCTCTATGGGCTTACCATGGACCCTCTATGGGCTTACCATGGCCCTCTATGGGCTTACCATGGACCCTCTATGGGCTTACCATGGGCTATGGGCCTACCATGGGCCATGGACCCTCTATGGGCCTACCATGGACCCTCTATGGGCCTACCATGGACCCTCTATGGGCTTACCATGGACCCTCTATGGGCTTACCATGGACCCTCTATGGGCCTACCATGGACCCTCTATGGGCTTACCATGGACCCTCTATGGGCTTACCAAGGACCCTCTATGGGCCTACCATGGACCCTCTATGGGCCTACCATGGACCCTCTATGGGCCTACCATGGACCCTCTATGGGCCTACCATGGACCCTCTATGGGCCTACCATGGACCCTCTATGGGCCTACCATGGACCCTCTATGGGCCTACCATGGACCCTCTATGGGCTTACCATGGGCCATGGACCCTCTATGGGCCTACCATGGGCCATGGACCCTCTATGGGCCTACCATGGACCCTCTATGGGCTTACCATGGGCCATGGACCCTCTGGGCCTACCGTCGGCCAACCATGGACCCTCTATGGGCCTACCATTGGCCACGGACCCCCTCACAGACTTTGTTCTTGCATTATTTAAACCAAATTGAACATGTTTCATTATCTACTTGAGGATTAATTGATTTTATTGATGTATTATATTAAGTCAAAATAAGTGTTAATTCAGTATTGTTGTAATTGTCATTATTACAATAACAGTTTTTTTTTTAATCGGCCGATTAATCGGTATCGGTATCTGCGTTGAAAAATCATATCGGTCGACCTCTAGTCTTGATTATGGAACAGGTTGCAGCTGGTGGGGATCTGCTCTGCCTCCAGCACACCTGTTTCTACTCACACAATCAGAAACACCCACACAGAGAGGGAGAGAGCACTGGGGGAGTGGCGGCAGGTTAGGGAGACACGGGATGAGAAGTAGAGGGCGTGGAAGGGACAGATGTAACTCACGTATACAGTATATGCACTCAAATTCACATTCATATAGATACTACTACCCCTTCCCACAAAGGTTTCCATGGTACCTGCATAGAGCTGTGTGTCCGTCCCTCTACACTCCCAGGAGAGGCATTGGAGCTGTGTGTCCCTTCAGTGTTAGTGCAGAGAGGGACAGCATGGTGTTATTAGTGCATGGAGGGACAGCATGGTGTTATTAGTGCATGGAGGGACAGCATGGTGTTATTAGTGCATGGAGGGACAGCATCGTGTTATTAGTGCATGGAGGGACAGCATTGTGTTATTAGTGCAGAGAGGGACAGCATCATGTTATTAGTGCAGAGAGGGACAGCGTGGGGTTATTAGTGCAGAGAAGGACAGCATCATGTTATTAGTGCAGAGAGGGCGAGCATCGTGTTATTAGTGCAGAGAGGGACAGCATGGTGTTATTAGTGCAGAGAGGGACAGCGTGGGGTTATTAGTGCATGGAGAGACAGCGCGGGGTTATTAGTGCAGAGAGGGACAGCGTGGGGTTATTAGTGCATGGAGGGACAGCATCGTGTTATTAGTGCATGGAGGGACAGCATCGTGTTATTAGTGCAGAGAGGGACAGCGCGGGGTTATTAGTGCAGAGAGGGCGAGCATGGTGTTATTAGTACAGAGAGGGACAGCATGGTGTTATTAGTGCAGAGAGGGACAGCATGGTGTTATTAGTGCAGAGAGAGACAGTGTGGGGTTATTAGTGCAGAGGGGGACAGTGTGGGGTTATTAGTGCAGAGAGAGACAGCGCGGGGTTATTAGTGCAGAGAGAGACAGCGCAGGGTTATTAGTGCAGAGAGAGACAGCGCGGGGTTATTAGTGCAGAGAGAGACAGCGCAGGGTTATTAGTGCAGAGAGAGACAGCGTGGGGTTATTAGTGCGGAGAGAGACAGTGTGGGGTTATTAGTGCAGAGAGAGACAGCGTGGGGTTATTAGTGCAGAGAGAGACAGCGTGGGGTTATTTGTGCAGAGAGAGACAGCGTGGGGTTATTTGTGCAGAGAGAGACAGTGTGGGGTTATTAGTGCAGAGAGAGACAGTGTGGGGTTATTAGTGCAGAGAGAGACAGCGTGGGGTTATTAGTGCAGAGAGTCTATATGATCCCATCTCTCGCCCTCTCCATCTTTCACTCCAACTCCCACCTCTCTGTCTCTTGCTATGCCCCATGGTAAGCCCATTGTGGATCCTTGAACTGTAACGTGAGCTGGTGTGGGTGAGTGTGTGTGAATTACTGTGTGTGTGTAGGTTTGGTAGAGAGTGTTGTGCAGAGGGCTATAATAGCGAGCCTGATGAGACGGAGAGAGCAGAGACAGACCTCCACTTCGCTCCATTATAAGGCAGAGAGCTTTTAAACACCCATTCCCCTTCTGCCCCAGCCTGACTCTCATTCTATTGAATTAACCCCCATTTTCTCTGCAATTTGGCCCCACCGTTACCATGGTTACACAGGCACTATCATGGCCCGTATGTGTGACATGACTCATCGTGTACATTTTGTTATCGTCCTTTATGAATCTCAACATGAACCTCACATCTCCTTCCTGTCATGTTTTAATATATGATAAACCATTTCACCAGCGTTGCTGTTCCAGGTCAGTACAGTGAGAGACAATGACACACACCATTGAATTCTACTTTTTATTGGTGGGGCCACCCATACACACAGTGCTGTAAGTCTGCTAAATGGCATGTAATATTACATTTTCTGAAAGGATCTGACTTATGGTTCTAAGAAAATTGCATAATTAAATGGTTAAAATGTTGGTCTTTCTCTCCCCTAAAGGATCTTTCCCAGAGATTACCTACTGCAACATATCCACCTGTACTCACTGGCTGACCTGCAACAGGTAATACACACTACACACATACTGTATAGTGGACACACTCACTTTCAAACATCAGACCGTTACAGGCACACTAATACACACTCATATATATATATATATATATATATATATATATATATATATATATATATATATATATACACTGTGTTATATTTAAGCAGTCAGGTGTGGTATATGATCAATATACCACGGCTAAGGGCCGTTCTTGCGCACGATTCAACGCAGAGTGCCTGGATACAGCTCTTAGCCGTGGTATATTGACCATATACAACAAACCCTCAAGGTGCCTTATTTCTATTATAAACTGGTTACCAACATAATTAGAGCACTAACAAGAAATGTGTTGTCATACCCGTGGTATATGGTCTGATATACCACGGCTGTTAGCCAATCAGCATTCAGGGTTTGAACATTCAGTTTACACGTGTCAGGACAATGCATGGCTGCTCGGACTCAGACAGGCATGTGGAGCTAAACGAAGCAGCTAAAGCCCTCGTTACAGTGGGGAGAGTTTCCCTCAGGCCTCGTTACAGTGGGGGTAGTTTCCCTCAGGCATCGTTACAGTGGGGAGAGTTTCCCTCAGCCCTCGTTACAGTAGTTTCCAGTGGGGAGAGTTTCAGGCATCGTTACAGTGGGGAGAGTTTTCAGGCATCGTTGGGGAGAGTTTCCCTCAGCCCTCGTTACAGTGGGGAGAGTTTCCCTCAGGCATCGTTACAGTGGGGAGAGTTTCCCTCAGGCATCGTTACAGTGGGGAGAGTTTCCCTCAGCCCTCGTTACAGTGGGGAGAGTTTCCCTCAGCCCTCTCACTAGCAGTTTCTAGGCTGTTATGAAGGCATGAATAACTGGTATTGGGATGAGTGTTACTTTGGTTTGGCGTAATCTCTTGCCTCTCTCTCCCACCCCCTCTCTCTGATCCCCCTCCCCCAACCTGGAGTTCTTCCACACTACTACTCTCCCATATCTTCCACCTTCCCCACCCAGCCCCCTCTGCACCACCCAACCTCTCTCTCTCTCCCCTTCATGTTCCCCTCACCCTGGCCCGCTCACTAATTACAGACATTCAGAATCAACAAGCATAAAAACTAGTGTGTTAAAGTCCACCATTCTTCCCTACATCCCCTGGCCTGACACCCTTCTCTCGCTCTCTCTCGCGCTCGCTCTCTTTCTCTCTTTCCCTCACTCTCTTTCTCTCTATTCATCTCTCTTAATAGCTTACTCTTTCTCTCCTCCTCCCCTTTCTCTCTCTGTGTCTTTCTCCTCCTCCTCCCCTTTCTCTCTGTCTTTCTCTCCCCCTCCCCTTTCTCTCTCTGTGTCTTTCTCCCCTCCCCTTTCTCTCTCTGTGTCTTTCTCCTCCTCCTCCTTTCCTCTTTCTCTCTGTCTTTCTGTGTCTTTCTCTCCCCCTCCCCTCTCTCTGTGTGTCTTTCTCTCTCTGTGTCTTTCTTTTCCCCTCTCCTCTGTGTCTTTCTTTTCCCCTCCTCTCTCTCTCTGTGTCTTTTCTCTCCCCCTCCCTTTCTCTCTCTGTGTGTGTCTTTCTCTCCCCCTCCCCTCTCTCTGTGTGTCTTTCTCTCTCTGTGTCTTTCTCTCCCCCTCCCCTCCCTCTCTCTGTCTTTCTCTCCCCTTTTCTCTCCCCTCCCCCCTCCACTCTCTGTGTGTCTTTCTCTCTCTGTGTCTTTCTCTCCCCCTCCCCTCTCTCTCTGTGTCTCCCCTCCCCTCTCTCTGTGTCTTTCTCTCCCCCTCCTCCCCTCTCCCCCCCTCTCTCTGTGTCTTTCTCTCCCCCTCCCCTCTCTCTGTGTCTTTCTCTCTCCCCTTTCTCTGTGTGTCTTTCTCTCCCCTCCCCATTCTCTCTCTGTGTCTTTCTCTCCCCCTCCCCTTTCTCTCTCTGTGTCTTTCTGTCCCCCCTCCTCTCTCTCTCTCTCTCTGTCTTTCTCTCCCCTTTCTCTCTCTCTCTGTGTCTTTCTCTCCCCTCCTCTCTCTCTCTGTGTCTTTCTCTCCCCCTCCCCTCTCTCTCTGTGTCTTTCTCTCCCCTCCCCCTCCTCTCTGTGTCTTTCTCCCCCCTCCCCTCTCTCTGTGTGTGTTTCTCTCCCCCTCCTCTCTCTCTCTCTCTCTCTCTGTGTCTCTCCCCCTCACCTCTCTCTCTTTACAGCTAATTGGCTTTCCATATTAACAAGCTGTTTCTTTTATTTCTCCTGAATAATCAAAGCTCGTTCATCAAGCCTGGCTTTTATTGTTTCACAGTGAGGTTCAATAAAGACCGTCTCCCTGGCTAGTTATAGAGTAGACCCAGTCCTTCATGGAAAGCAGTAGTGCACTTGGCTCTCTTTGCTATTGAAATCCCAACAAACACCTCCTATTAGGAGCAGCCTTTCTATATTTAAAGCAGTGCACTGTTTGCCCAGGGCCTGCCCAGAGGCTGGACTAGTTTGGCTACTGGCCCTTTTGTTGCTGCATTAAAACGTTTGTTTTTCCAGTTGTGGGGTAGTGGAGAGGTGGGCTTGTTGTAAAGTAGTGGAGAGGTGGGCTTGTTGTAAAGTAGTGGAGAGGTGGGCTTGTTGTAAAGTAGTGGAGAGGTGGGCTTGTTGTAAAGTAGTGGAGAGGTGGGCTTGTTGTAAAGTAGTGGAGAGGTGGGCTTGTTGTAAAGTAGTGGAGAGGTGGGCTTGTTGTAAAGTAGTGGAGAGGTGGGCTTGTTGTAAAGTAGTGGAGAGGTGGGCTTGTTGTAAAGAGTGGAGAGGTGGGCTTGTTGTAAAGTAGTGGAGAGATGGGCTTGTTGTAAAGTAGTGGAGAGGTGGGCTTGTTGTAAAGTAGTGGAGAGGTGGGCTTGTTGTAAAGTAGTGGAGAGGTGGGCTTGTTGTAAAGTAGTGGAGAGGTGGGCTTGTTGTAAAGTAGTGGAGAGGTGGGCTTGTTGTAAAGTAGTGGAGAGGTGGGCTTGTTGTAAAGTAGTGGAGAGGTGGGCTTGTTGTAAAGTAGTGGAGAGGTGGGCTTGTTGTAAAGTAGTGGAGAGGTGGGCTTGTTGTAAAGTAGTGGAGAGGTGGGCTTGTTGTAAAGTAGTGGAGAGGTGGGCTTGTTGTAAAGTAGTGGAGAGGTGGGCTTGTTGTAAAGTAGTGGAGAGGTGGGCTTGTTGTAAAGTAGTGGAGAGTTGGGCTTGTTGTAAAGTAGTGGAGGGTGGACTTGTTGTAAAGTAGTGGGGTAGTGGAGAGGTGGGCTTGTTGTAAAGTGGTGGAGAGGTGGGCTTGTTGTAAAGTAGTGGAGAGGTGGGCTTGTTGTAAAGTAGTGTAGAGGTGGGCTTGTTGTAAAGTAGTGGAGAGGTGGGCTTGTTGTAAAGTAGAGGAGAGGTGAGCTTGTTGTAAAGTAGTGGAGAAGTGGGCTTGTTGTAAAGTAGTGGAGTAGTGGGCTTGTTGTAAAGCGGTGGAGAGATGGGCTTGTTGTGAAGCGGTGGAGAGGTGGGCTTGTTGTAAATCGGGGGAGAGGTGGGCTTGTTGTAAAGCGGTGGAGAGATGGGCTTGTTGTAAAGCGGTGGAGAGATGGGCTTGTTGTAAAGCAGTGGGGTAGTGGGCTTGTTGTAAAGTAGTGGAGAGATGGGCTTGTTGTAAAGTAGTGGGGTAGTGGGCTTGTTGTAAAGTAGAGGAGAGGTGGGCTTGTTGTAAAGTAGTGGAGAGGTGGGCTTGTTGTAAAATAGTGGAGAGATGGGCTTGTTGTAAAGTAGTGGAGAGATGGGCTTGTTGTAAAGTAGTGGGGTAGTGGGCTTGTTGTAAAGTAGTGGAGAGATGGGCTTGTTGTGAAGTGGTGGGGTGGTGGAGAGGTGGGCTTGTTTAAAGTAGTGGAGAGAGGGGCTTGTTGTAAAGTAGTGGAGAGGTGGGCTTGTTGTCAAGTAGTGGAGAGGTGGGCTTGTTTTCAAGTAGTGGAGAGATGGGCTTGTTGTAAAGTAGTGGAGAGGTGGGCTTGTTGTAAAGTAGTGGAGAGGTGGGCTTGTTGTAAAGTAGTGGAGAGGTGGGCTTGTTGTAAAGTAGTGGAGAGGTGGGCTTGTTGTAAAGTAGTGGAGAGGTGGGCTTGTTGTAAAGTAGTGGAGAGGTGGGCTTGTTGTAAAGTAGTGGAGAGGTGGGCTTGTTGTAAAGTAGTGGAGAGGTGGGCTTGTTGTAAAGTAGTGGAGAGGTGGGCTTGTTGTAAAGTAGTGGAGAGGTGGGCTTGTTGTAAAGTAGTGGAGAGGTGGGCTTGTTGTAAAGTAGTGGAGGGGTGGACTTGTTGTAAAGTAGTGGGGTAGTGGAGAGGTGGGCTTGTTGTAAAGTGGTGGAGAGGTGGGCTTGTTGTAAAGTAGTGTAGAGGTGGGCTTGTTGTAAAGTAGTGTAGAGGTGGGCTTGTTGTAAAGTAGTGGAGAGGTGGGCTTGTTGTAAAGTAGTGGAGAGGTGGGCTTGTTGTAAAGTAGTGGAGAGGTGGGCTTGTTGTAAAGTAGTGTAGAGGTGGGCTTGTTGTAAAGTAGTGGAGAGGTGGGCTTGTTGTAAAGTAGTGGGGTAGTGGGCTTGTTGTAAAGTAGAGGAGAGGTGAGCTTGTTGTAAAGTAGTGGAGAGGTGGGCTTGTTGTAAAGTAGTGGGGTAGTGGGCTTGTTGAAAAGTAGAGGAGAGGTGAGCGTGTTGTAAAGTAGTGGAGAGGTGGGCTTGTTGTAAAGTCGTGGAGAGATGGGTTTGTTGTAAAGTAGTGGAGAGAGGGGCTTGTTGTAAAGTAGTGGAGAGGTGGGCTTGTTGTAAAGTAGTGGAGAGGTGGGCTTGTTGTAAAGTAGTGGAGAGATGGGCTTGTTGTAAAGTAGTGGAGAGATGGGCTTGTTGTAAAGTAGTGTAGAGATGGGCTTGTTGTAAAGTAGTGAAGAGGTGGGCTTGTTGTAAAGTAGTGGAGAGATGGGTTTGTTGTAAAGTAGTGGGGTAGTGGGCTTGTTGTAAAGTAGAGGAGAGGTGAGCTTGTTGTAAAGTAGTGGAGAGATGGGTTTGTTGTAAAGTAGTGGAGAGAGGGGCTTGTTGTAAAGTAGTGGAGAGATTGGCTTGTTGTAAAGTAGTGGAGAGATGGGCTTGTTGTAAAGTAGTGGAGAGATGGGCTTGTTGTAAAGTAGTAGAGAGATGGGCTTGTTGTAAAGTAGTGGAGAGATGGGCTTGTAAAGTAGTGAAGAGGTGGGCTTGTTGTAAAGTAGTGGAGAGATGGGTTTGTTGTAAAGTAGTGGGGTAGTGGGCTTGTTGTAAAGTAGAGGAGAGGTGAGCTTGTTGTAAAGTAGTGGAGAGATGGGTTTGTTGTAAAGTAGTGGAGAGATGGGCTTGTTGTAAAGTAGTGAAGAGGTGGGCTTGTTGTAAAGTAGTGAAGAGGTGGGCTTGTTGTAAAGTACTGGAGAGATGGGTTTGTTGTAAAGTTGTGGAGAGATGGGCTTGTTGTAAAGTAGTGGAGAGGTGGGCTTGTTGTAAAGTAGTGGGGTAGTGGGCTTGTTGTAAAGTAGTGGAGAGGTGGGCTTGTTGTAAAGTAGTGAAGAGGTGGGCTTGTTGTAAAGTAGTGAAGAGGTGGGCTTGTTGTAAAGTACTGGAGAGATGGGTTTGTTGTAAAGTAGTGGAGAGATGGGTTTGTTGTAAAGTAGTGGGGTAGTGGGCTTGTTGTAAAGTAGAGGAGAGGTGAGCTTGTTGTAAAGTAGTGGAGAGATGGGTTTGTTGTAAAGTAGTGAAGAGGTGGGCTTGTTGTAAAGTAGTGAAGAGGTGGGCTTGTTGTAAAGTACTGGAGAGATGGGTTTGTTGTAAAGTAGTGGAGAGATGGGCATGTTGTAAATTAGTGGGGTAGTGGGCTTGTTGTAAAGTAGTGGAGAGATGGGCTTGTTGTGAAGTGGTGGGGTGGTGGAGAGGTGGGCTTGTTGTAAAGTAGTGGAGAGAGGGGCTTGTTGTAAAGTAGTGGAGAGGTGGGATTGTTGTAAAGTAGTGGAGAGGTGGGCTTGTTGTAAAGTAGTGTAGAGATGGGCTTGTTGTAAAGTAGAGGAGAGGTGAGCTTGTTGTAAAGTAGTGGAGAGATGGGTTTGTTGTAAAGTAGTGGAGAGAGGGGCTTGTTGTAAAGTAGTGGAGAGATTGGCTTGTTGTAAAGTAGTGGGGTAGTGGGCTTGTTGTAAAGTAGTGGAGAGATGGGCTTGTTGTAAAGTAGTGGAGAGGTGGGCTTGTTGTAAAGTAGTGGGCTTGTTGTAAAGTAGTGGAGAGGTGGGCTTGTTGTAAAGTAGTGGAGAGGTGGGCTTGTTGTAAAGTAGTAGAGAGATGGGTTTGTTGTAAAGTAGTGGAGAGATGGGCTTGTTGTAAAGTAGTGAAGAGGTGGGCTTGTTGTAAAGTAGTGAAGAGGTGGGCTTGTTGTAAAGTAGTGAAGAGGTGGGCTTGTTGTAAAGTAGTGAAGAGGTGGGCTTGTTGTAAAGTAGTGAAGAGGTGGGCTTGTTGTAAAGTAGTGAAGAGGTGGGCTTGTTGTAAAGTAGTGAAGAGGTGGGCTTGTTGTAAAGTAGTGAAGAGGTGGGCTTGTTGTAAAGTAGTGGAGAGGTGGGCTTGTTGTAAAGTAGTGGAGAGGTGGGCTTGTTGTAAAGTAGTGGAGAGGTGGGCTTGTTGCAAAGTAGTGGAGAGATGGGCTTGTTGTAAAGTAGTGGAGAGTTGGGCTTGTTGTAAAGTAGTGGGGTAGTGGAGAGGTGGGCTTGTTGTGAAGTAGTGGAGAGTTGGGCTTGTTGTAAAGTAGTGGAAGGGTGGACTTGTTGTAAAGTAGTGGGGTAGTGGAGAGGTGGGCTTGTTGTGGAGAGGTGGGCTTGTTGTAAAGTGGTGGAGAGGTGGGCTTGTTGTAAAGTAGTGGAGAGGTGGGCTTGTTGTAAAGTAGTTGAGAGGTGGGCTTGTTGTAAAGTAGTGGGGTAGTGGGCTTGTTGTAAAGTAGAGGAGAGGTGGGTTTGTTGTAAAGTAGTGGAGAGATGGGCTTGTTGTAAAGTAGTGGAGAGATGGGCTTGTTGTAAAGTAGTGGAGAGATGGGCTTGTTGTAAAGTAGTGAAGAGGTGGGCTTGTTGTAAAGTAGTGAAGAGGTGGGCTTGTTGTAAAGTAGTGGAGAGAGGGGCTTGTTGTAAAGTAGTGGAGAGGTGGGCTTGTTGTAAAGTAGTGGAGAGGTGGGCTTGTTGTAAAGTAGTGGAGAGATGGGCTTGTTGTAAAGTAGTGGAGAGATGGGCTTGTTGTAAAGTAGTGTAGAGATGGGCTTGTTGTAAAGTAGTGAAGAGGTGGGCTTGTTGTAAAGTAGTGGAGAGATGGGTTTGTTGTAAAGTAGTGGGGTAGTGGGCTTGTTGTAAAGTAGAGGAGAGGTGAGCTTGTTGTAAAGTAGTGGAGAGATGGGTTTGTTGTAAAGTAGTGGAGAGAGGGGCTTGTTGTAAAGTAGTGGAGAGATTGGCTTGTTGTAAAAGTAGTGGAGAGATGGGCTTGTTGTAAAGTAGTGGAGAGATGGGCTTGTTGTAAAGTAGTAGAGAGATGGGCTTGTTGTAAAGTAGTGGAGAGATGGGCTCGTAAAGTAGTGAGAGGTGGGCTTGTTGTAAAGTAGTGGAGAGATGGGTTTGTTGTAAAGTAGTGGGGTAGTGGGCTTGTTGTAAAGTAGAGGAGAGGTGAGCTTGTTGTAAAGTAGTGGAGAGATGGGTTTGTTGTAAAGTAGTGGAGAGATGGGCTTGTTGTAAAGTAGTGAAGAGGTGGGCTTGTTGTAAAGTAGTGAAGAGGTGGGCTTGTTGTAAAGTACTGGAGAGATGGGTTTGTTGTAAAGTTGTGGAGAGATGGGCTTGTTGTAAAGTAGTGGAGAGGTGGGCTTGTTGTAAAGTAGTGGGGTAGTGGGCTTGTTGTAAAGTAGTGGAGAGGTGGGCTTGTTGTAAAGTAGTGAAGAGGTGGGCTTGTTGTAAAGTACTGGAGAGATGGGTTTGTTGTAAAGTAGTGGAGAGATGGGTTTGTTGTAAAGTAGTGGGGTAGTGGGCTTGTTGTAAAGTAGAGGAGAGGTGAGCTTGTTGTAAAGTAGTGGAGAGATGGGTTTGTTGTAAAGTAGTGAAGAGGTGGGCTTGTTGTAAAGTAGTGAAGAGGTGGGCTTGTTGTAAAGTACTGGAGAGATGGGTTTGTTGTAAAGTAGTGGAGAGATGGGCATGTTGTAAATTAGTGGGGTAGTGGGCTTGTTGTAAAGTAGTGGAGAGATGGGCTTGTTGTGAAGTGGTGGGGTGGTGGAGAGGTGGGCTTGTTGTAAAGTAGTGGAGAGAGGGGCTTGTTGTAAAGTAGTGGAGAGGTGGGATTGTTGTAAAGTAGTGGAGAGGTGGGCTTGTTGTAAAGTAGTGGAGAGATGGGCTTGTTGTAAAGTAGAGGAGAGGTGAGCTTGTTGTAAAGTAGTGGAGAGATGGGTTTGTTGTAAAGTAGTGGAGAGAGGGGCTTGTTGTAAAGTAGTGGAGAGATTGGCTTGTTGTAAAGTAGTGGGGTAGTGGGCTTGTTGTAAAGTAGTGGAGAGATGGGCTTGTTGTAAAGTAGTGGAGAGGTGGGCTTGTTGTAAAGTAGTGGGCTTGTTGTAAAGTAGTGGAGAGGTGGGCTTGTTGTAAAGTAGTGGAGAGGTGGGCTTGTTGTAAAGTAGTGGAGAGATGGGTTTGTTGTAAAGTAGTGGAGAGATGGGCTTGTTGTAAAGTAGTGAAGAGGTGGGCTTGTTGTAAAGTAGTGAAGAGGTGGGCTTGTTGTAAAGTAGTGAAGAGGTGGGCTTGTTGTAAAGTAGTGAAGAGGTGGGCTTGTTGTAAAGTAGTGAAGAGGTGGGCTTGTTGTAAAGTAGTGAAGAGGTGGGCTTGTTGTAAAGTAGTGAAGAGGTGGGCTTGTTGTAAAGTAGTGAGATGGGTTTGTTGTAAAGTACTGGAGAGATGGGTTTGTTGTAAAGTTGTGGAGAGATGGGCTTGTTGTAAAGTAGTGGAGAGGTGGGCTTGTTATAAAGTAGTGGGGTAGTGGGCTTGTTGTAAAGTAGTGGAGAGGTGGGCTTGTTGTAAAGTAGTGAAGAGGTGGGCTTGTTGTAAAGTAGTGAAGAGGTGGGCTTGTTGTAAAGTACTGGAGAGATGGGTTTGTTGTAAAGTAGTGGAGAGATGGGCTTGTTGTAAAGTAGTGAAGAGGTGGGCTTGTTGTAAAGTAGTGGGGTGGTGGAGAGATGGGCTTGTTGTAAAGTAGTGAAGAGGTGGGCTTGTTGTAAAGTAGTGGGGTGGTGGTGAGGTGGGCTTGTTGTAAAGTAGTGGGGTGGTGGAGAGGTGGGCTTGTTGTAAAGTAGTGGGGTGGTGGAGAGGTGGGCTTGTTGTAAAGTAGTGGGGTGGTGGAGAGGTGGGCTTGTTGTAAAGTAGGGGGTAGTGGAGAGGTGGGCTTGTTGTGGAGGACTGAGCACTGCCATGTAGATGCTAATTGTATTGTGTGCCATGGCAGCGGCGCTGGTCCTGCCAACGACCTACAAACAACTGGAGGGGACAAAAGGGCATTGAGGGACCCGGCCCGGACTGGCTCAGCAGCCACGGGGACACACACTTACGTGCAGGGAGGCAGAATCCCACACTGATACCCTGGTATGCAGCATATGCAGGCCACAAACTATGTAGTAATCAAATCAAATGTATTTATAAAGCCCTTCTTACATCAGCTGATATCTCAAAGTGCTGTACAGGAACCCAGCCTAAAACCCTAAACAGCAGGCAATGCAGGTGTAGAAGCACGGTGGCTAGGAAAACTCCCTAGAAAGGCCAAAACCTAGGAAGAAACCTAGAGAGGAACCAGGCTATGAGGGGTGGCCAGTCCTCTTCTGGCTGTGCCGGGTGGAGATTATAACAGAAAATGGCCAAGATGTTCAAATGTTCATAAATGACCAGCATGGTCAAATAATAATAATCACAGTAGTTGTCGAGGGTGCAGCAAGTCAGCACCTCAGGAGTAAATGACAGTTGGCTTTTCATAGCCGATCATTAAGAGTATCTCTACCGCTCCTGCTGTCTCTAGAGAGTTGAAAACAGCAGGTCTGGGACAGGTAGCACGTCCGGTGAACAGGTCAGGATTCCATAGCCGCAGGCAGAACAGTTGAAACTGGAGCAGCAGCACGGCCAGGTGGACTGGGGACAGCAAGGAGTAATCATGTCAGGTAGTCCTGAGGCATGGTCCTAGGGCTCAGGTCCTCCGAGAGAGAGAAAGAAAGAGAGAATTAGAGAGAGCATACTTAAATTCACACAGGACACCGGATCAGACAGATGTCGTAGCCACAAGGACTCTAGTACAGACACCAACACTTTC